>NW_027456772.1:275000-340744 GCF_040206685.1 Ascaphus truei | reverse complement strand
GGAGCGGGGGGGGGGAGAAAGGGGAGCGGGGGGGGGGGGAGAAAGGGGAGCGGGGGGGGGGAGAAGGGGAGCGGGGGGGGGAGAAAAGGGGAGCGGGGGGGGGGAGAAAGGGGAGCGGGGGGGGGGAGAAAGGGGAGCGGGGGGGGGGAGAAAGGGGGAGCGGGGGGGGGGAGAAAGGGGAGCGGGGGGGGGGAGAAAGGGGAGCGGGGGGGGGGAGAAAGGGGGAGCGGGGGGGGAGAAAGGGGAGCGGGGGGGGAGAAAGGGGAGCGGGGGGGGAGAAAGGGGAGCGGGGGGGGGGAGAAAGGGGAGCGGGGGGGGGAGAAAGGGGAGCGGGGGGGGGAGAAAGGGGAGCGGGGGGGGGAGAAAGGGGAGCGGGGGGGGAGAAAGGGGAGCGGGGGGGAGAAAGGGGAGCGGGGGGGGGAGAAAGGGGAGCGGGGGGGGGGGGAAAGGGGAGCGGGGGGGGAGGGGAGGGAGAAGAGGGGGGAGGGCGGGGGGGGGGAGAAAGGGGAGCGGGGGGGGGAGAAAGGGGAGCGGGGGGGGGGGGAAGGGGAGCGGGGGGGGGGGGAAAGGGGAGTGGGGGGGGGGTGGGAGAGCGGTGGGCATATGTATTGTCATAATTTATGTATGGGCATTTCCCCCCCCCCCGTTCCCCGTGACTCCCCCCCCCCCCCGTTCCCTGTGACTCGCGCTCCCCCCCCCCCCGGCGGCCGCTTGGTCCCCCCGATGTGCCGTCCTGCTGAGTGAGGCGTGCAGGCGGCTGCAGGAAGCGCCCTGTGTGGGCCTAAGACTCACGCTCCCCCCCCCCCCCCCCGGCGCCCGCTCGATGTGGCGTCTGGCTGAGCGGCGGTAGGAAGCGCCCTGTGTGGGCCTGAGGCTGAGGCGGGACGCGCAGTGGGCCTGAGGCTGAGGCGGGACGCGCAGTGGGCCTGAGGCTGAGGCGGGACGCGCAGTGGGCCTGAGGCTGAGGCGGGACGCGCAGTGGGCCTGAGGCTGAGGCGGGACGCACAGTGACTTACCTGAGCGGGTGGTAGCGCCGGGGAGGTAAGGAGCGGCTGGGGTAGGAGGGCCGTGCTTCCCGTCCGGAGCCAGTGCAGGATGGCGCACGTGAGGGGGGGGGGGAGGGGGGCGGACAGAGGGTGTGTGTGTGTGTATAGAGCTGCTGTGTTGTGTGTGTGTGTGTGTGTGTGTGTATAGAGCTGCTGTGTTGTGTGTGTGTGTGTGTATAGAGCTGCTGTGTTGTGTGTGTGTGTGTGTATAGAGCTGCTGTGTTGTGTGTGTGTGTGTGTGTGTGTGTATAGAGCTGCTGTGTGTGTGTATAGAGCTGCTGTGTTGGTGTGTGTGTGTGTGTTGTGTGTGTGTGTATAGAGCTGCTGTGTTGTGTGTGTGTGTGTATAGAGCTGCTGTGTTGTGTGTGTGTGTGTATAGAGCTGCTGTGTTGTGTGTGTGTGTGTATAGAGCTGCTGTGTTGTGTGTGTGTGTGTGTATAGAGCTGCTGTGTTGTGTGTGTGTGTGTGTGTATAGAGCTGCTGTGTTGTGTGTGTGTGTGTGTGTGTGTGTGTATAGAGCTGCTGTGTTGTGTGTGTGTGTGTGTATAGAGCTGCTGTGTTGTGTGTGTGTGTGTGTATAGAGCTGCTGTGTTGTGTGTGTGTGTGTGTGTATAGAGCTGCTGTGTTGTGTGTGTGTGTGTGTGTGTGTGTGTATAGAGCTGCTGTGTTGTGTGTGTGTGTGTGTGTATAGAGCTGCTGTGTTGTGTGTGTGTGTGTGTGTGTGTGTATAGAGCTGCTGTGTTGTGTGTGTGTGTGTGTGTGTGTGTGTATAGAGCTGCTGTGTTGTGTGTGTGTGTGTGTGTGTGTATAGAGCTGCTGTGTTGTGTGTGTGTGTGTGTGTGTGTGTGTGTATAGAGCTGCTGTGTTGTGTGTGTGTGTGTGTGTGGGCCGTCACTCCGCCTCAGGCCAATGAGAGGGTGTGCGGGGGGCGGGGCGACCCAAGGGACCAATGAGATTTCCCCCTAGGGACACCGGACATCCAGGCAGGCAAACATACAGTGCTTTCACTAATATAGTATAAGATAATATATATATATATATATATATATATATATATAATATATATACAAATACAACTGTATGCTCATCTGCATGTCTTAGGCAGGTCTGCAACCCCGCCTTTCCCCATTATCACCCAGCATACAGCACTTCCACTGCAGCAAGGGATTCTGGGAAATGACATGCAAATGAGCACACAGTGTCACTTTTTGCCTCAAAAACCATTTTTAACATGGTTCCCTATAGGCTTAAGCTTGCTGCATGGTCACAGCTTTGAGCACAGCCAGGGTTAAGGTGCATACCCAGAAAACCACCCACAGACAGCTGTTTCGACCTTAATGGGTCTCATCAGTGTGGGGTTGATTTAACTGGGTATGCAAAGAGGCTATGGGATAGGCTATACCAGCGGTGCGCAATCTGTGGGGCGCGACCCCCCAGGGGGGGCGCGAGACTGCCGACGGGGGGGCGCGGGGTTTACAGAGGCCCCGCGCGCTTCCCGAAGGCACTTAAATTAAGTGCCGGGGGGAGCTGCAGGGCCTCTGTAAACCATACTTACCCGTGGCTCCGGCGGCTTCCTCCCGGCGTCGCCATGGCAACGCGGCGTCAAAATGACGCTGCGAGGTCATGTGACGTCACGTTTCTATGGCAACGTGACGTCATTACGCCGGAGCGCGGGTAAGTTGGGGTTGGGGGGGGCGCGGGAGCGAGGGGGACAGCCGTCAGGGGGGCGCAGGGAAAAAAGTTTGCGCCCCCCTGGGCTATACCATAATACTGAGTTAAGTTATGGTGAGTAAAAAAAGTGACAAAAACCCTCCACAGGAAAGCAAATATGCAAATACAACTGTATGCTCATCTGCATGTCTTAGGCAGGTCTGCAACCCCTCCTTTCCCCATTATCACCAGCATACAGCACTTCCACTGCAGCAAGGGATTCTGGGAAATGACATGCAAAAAAAAATATATATATATATATATATATATATATATAATCTTCTTCTCTCTGAAGACCGTTTTAGTCGGAACGCGTTGGAGTGAGAGTCTGTGGAGTGGGACCCCTACCCTTTTCCATGACAGGAGGCCTTGGCTATCTGTAAATTGGCCTTTCACACCTACGCTTTAATGGTGATGTATTTACATCTTTAATACTCGAGCATTTATTGCCTCCATTTCTGCAATTACTATTTTACAACAACAGCTATCTCCTTACGTTATGTGCACAAATCTGCAGTGTGTGTAGAGGTATATGTGCATGCTTGGATCAGAGCTGCTTGTGTGGAGAGGTATATGAGCATGCTTGGATCAGAGCTGCTTGTGTGTAGCGGTATATTTGCATGCTTGGATCAGAGCTGCTTGTGTGTAGAGGTATATGTGCATGCTTGGATCAGAGCTGCTTGTGTGTAGAGGTATATGTGCATGCTTGGATCAGAGCTGCTTGTGTGTAGAGGTATATGTGCATGCTTGGATCAGAGCTGCTTGTGTGTAGAGGTATATGTGCATGCTTGGATCAGAGCTGCTTGTGTGTAGAGGTATATGTGCATGCTTGGATCAGAGCTGCTTGTGTGTAGAGGTATATGTGCATGCTTGGATCAGAGCTGCTTGTGTGTAGAGGTATATGTGCATGCTTGGATCAGAGCTGCTTGTGTGTGTAGAGGTATATGTGCATGCTTGGATCAGAGCTGCTTGTGTGTAGAGGTATATGTGCATGCTTGGATCAGAGCTGCTTGTGTGTAGAGGTATATGTGCATGCTTGGATCAGAGCTGCTTGTGTGTGTAGAGGTATATGTGCATGCTTGGATCAGAGCTGCTTGTGTGTAGAGGTATATGTGCATGCTTGGATCAGAGCTGCTTGTGTGTAGAGGTATATGTGTATGCTTGGATCAGAGCTGCTTGTGTGTAGAGGTATATGTGCATGCTTGGATCAGAGCTGCTTGTGTGTAGAGGTATATGTGCATGCTTGGATCAGAGCTGCTTGTGTGTAGAGGTATATGTGCATGCTTGGATCAGAGCTGCTTGTGTGTAGAGGTATATGCGCATGCTTGGATCAGAGCTGCTTGTGTGGAGAGGTATATGTGCATGATTGGATCAGAGCTGCTTGTGTGTAGAGGTATATGCGCATGCTTGGATCAGAGCTGCTTGTGTGTAGAGGTATATGTGCATGATTGGATCAGAGCTGCTTGTGTGGAGAGGGTATATGTGCATGCTTGGATCAGAGCTGGAGTGTGTGTAGAGGTATATGTGCATGCTTGGATCAGAGCTGCTTGTGTGTAGAGGTATATGTGCATGCTTGGATCAGAGCTGCTTGTGTGTAGAGGTATATGTGCATGATTGGATCAGAGCTGCTTGTGTGGAGAGGTATATGTGCATGCGTGGATCAGAGCTGCAGTGTGTGTAGAGGTATATGTGCATGCTTGGATCAGAGCTGCAGTGTGTGGAGAGGTATATGTGCATGCTTGGATCAGAGCTGCTTGTGTGGAGAGGTATATGTGCATGCTTGGATCAGAGCTGCAGTGTGTGTAGAGGTATATGTGCATGCTTGGATCAGAGCTGCTTGTGTGTAGAGGTATATGTGCATGCTTGGATCAGAGTTGCAGTGTGTGTAGAGGTATATGTGCATGCTTGGATCAGAGCTGCTTGTGTGTAGAGGTATATGTGCATGCTTGGATCAGAGCTGCTTGTGTGTAGAGGTATATGTGCATGCTTGGATCAGAGCTGCTTGTGTGTAGAGGTATATGTGCATGCTTGGATCAGAGCTGCAGTGTGTGTAGAGGTATATGTGCATGCTTGGATCAGAGCTGCTTGTGTGTAGAGGTATATGTGCATGCTTGGATCAGAGCTGCTTGTGTGTAGAGGTATATGTGCATGCTTGGATCAGAGCTGCTTGTGTGTAGAGGTATATGTGCATGCTTGGATCAGAGCTGCTTGTGTGGAGAGGTATATGTGCATGCTTGGATCAGAGCTGCTTGTGTGTAGAGGTATATGAGCATGCTTGGATCAGAGCTGCTTGTTTGTGTAGAGGTATATGTGCATGCTTGGATCAGAGCTGCTTGTGTGTAGAGGTATATGTGCATGCTTGGATCAGAGCTGCTTGTGCTGGTGATTACTTTTGCTGTTCTTTGCCTCACGGAATACATGTTTGGTAGATGTGAGTCCCCCTCCTCTTTTATCAATTTTTCTTCCCTTGTTTTTAACCCACAGTAATACATTTGTATTGTTATCACTTTCTTGGCATGCCCGTGTGCTTCTTCATAAGGATGCTTTTTTTCGTTGTAATACATATCCATTATCCTTTAGCACCACTGTCCATTGTTATTATATCATAAATCAAGACAGTTTCTGGGCAACAGTGACGCACTGTGTTGATGCGGTATACTTTGTGTCACATTATATATATATATATATATATATATATATATATATATATATAATCAAAAAATAAATAGACTATACCGTTCTGTGGCTAACGAAATGCTTTTATTTGTGCGAGCTTTCGAGATACGCTGATCTCTTCTTCTGGCGGTGTTACAATGAATGAAGCAAGCAAAGGGTATACTTAAAAACAGTGTCTCTTGGAATGTTATCTGTGCTTGTCTCTTCTCCCCCCCCCCCCCCCTTGTGTGAATGTGATTTATGGCTAGAGGTGTTAAATGGTTCCTGAAAGTTAGTGATGTAAGAGTGTGTGTGTGTGTGTGTGTGTGTGTGTGTGTGTGTATCTGTGTGAATATAAATGAATGAGAGCCCACAGTTTATACAGTGCTTTACAAAAGGTGTGTGTGTGGAGTGGGAGTTAATATAAATTGTGTGGGTAGGTGTGGAAATGTGAGAGATTGTAGCAAAACTAAAAGTGTGTGTAGATACTATGTGGTCCCTATTGGTGTATAGGGATGGAAAAACAAGGAGTATTTGTATGTGTAAGAGACAGCTGTGTGTGCATACATATAGCACAGTATGTACAGACATGGCCTTTAGCGCTCATGGGGAAGAGAGTTCACTTGTGTCAGTAATGACTCATAAAATTTCGATCTCTGTTTAGGCCACCGCTAAGTGTCCCGAACAGTTGCATATATTTCTATTCGTGCAACCATCTCTATTTCGGTGTTTTAAGATTACTTTGAGTATGGCAACCCCCAGATCGTCCATCTTATGGACAGAGTCAGAGAAATGTTCGCCGACAGGACTGTCTCTTGTTCCGCGTGTGATGCTGTGCGATGCAGGTTCAAATTCTCTTGTTTAGCCCCTGCCCCGTCTCACCTATGTAGTAGCAGCCCCCTGGACATTTCATGCACATGATGAGGAACACGACATTGCTGGAGGAACAGGTGAACCTTCCTCTGATTTTGTATTCCCGATTCCTGTGTGGTATTTGTATTGTGTCCGCTGTGTAGAGTATTGCGCAGGTTTTGCATCTTGCGTCCTGGCCTGGCATATATATAATTATATATATATATATTCCACAGAAGCAGCTGGCACTCCAGTTGCATGTAGAAAAAATTGGGTGCTTGTCCCATAAAGCAATAATAAACCACACGATTCCGTTTGAAGCACGAGATCAGGAGACAGCACTCTGGTAAGTTTGATCACAAGTTTTTGTACTGAAAAAGACACATAAACCGACGTGTCACGACAGGTCACTCTGCGCGTATTCTGACAGGCCGAGATGGCGTTTGCAGGGAGCTCGGGCGGTGGTAACATCTCTGCGGTGGCGCGGTCCGGATCCCAATACGTTCGCCGCGGAACCCGCTCTGGGCTTCAGTGTAAATCTCCGTCTCCCCCTGTCAGCCTCAGGCAGCTGTTTAGCTATATTTTTAGCCAATCCAGGATTCCTTTATCCCGTTTTATTGAACACTGTCTTCCTTTTTATTATTTTATATACCGTTTGTCATGTTGTTTATAGATTTAGTTTCATTTAGTTATATTTGATTATTCATGTGGTTTGTGTTCATTGTAACCGAACCCGGATCTGTGACGCATATGTACTGAGGTGGGGTTGGATCCCTTCGGTTATTTCTTGTTTTATTAATAAACTAGCTGAGAGACCCGGCGTTGCCCGGGATGTAAATGCGTAATAGGTAGTATTATTTATAACTCGTGGAACAATAGGTGAGTATTTGTTGTAAAGGTTTCGGGGGGGGGGGGAGAAAGGGGAGCGGGGGGGGGGGAGAAAGGGGAGCGGGGGGGGGAGGAAAGGGGAGCGGGGGGGGGGAGAAAGGGGAGCGGGGGGGGGGAGAAAGGGGAGCGGGGGGGAGAAAGGGGAGCGGGGGGGAGAAAGGGGAGCGGGGGGGGAGAAAGGGGAGCGGGGGGGGAGAAAGGGGAGCGGGGGGGGGGGAGAAAGGGGAGCGGGGGGGGAGAAAGGGGAGCGGGGGGGGAGCGGGGGGGGGGAGAAAGGGGAGCGGGGGGGGGGGGGAGAAAGGGGAGCGGGGGGGGAGAAAGGGGAGCGGGGGGGGGAGAAAGGGGAGCGGGGGGGGGAGAAAGGGACGGGGGGGAGAAAGGGGAGCGGGGGGGGGGGAGAAAGGGGGAGCGGGGGGGAGAAAGGGGAGCGGGGGGGGAGAAAGGGGAGCGGGGGGGGGGAGAAAGGGGAGCGGGGAGGGGGGGGGAGAAAGGGGAGCGGGGGGGGAGAAAGGGGAGCGGGGGGGGGAGAAAGGGGAGCGGGGGGGGGGAGAAAAGGGGAGCGGGGGGGAGGGAGAAAGGGGAGCGGGGGGGAGAAAGGGGAGCGGGGGGGGGAGAAAGGGGAGCGGGGGGGGGGGAGAAAGGGGAGCGGGGGGGGGGAGAAAGGGGAGCGGGGGGGGGGGGAGAAAGGGGAGCGGGGGGGGGGAGAAAGGGGAGCGGGGGGGGGGAGAAAAGGGGAGAGGGGGGGGGGGAGAAAGGGGAGCGGGGGGGGGGAGAAAGGGAGCGGGGGGGGGGGAGAGAAAGGGGAGCGGGGGGGGGAGAAAGGGGAGCGGGGGGGGAGAAGGGGAGCGGGGGGGGAGAAAGGGGAGCGGGGGGGGGAGAAAGGGGAGCGGGGGGGGAGAAAGGGGAGCGGGGGGAGAAAGGGGAGCGGGGGGGAGAAGGGAGCGGGGGGAGAAAGGGCGAGAGCGGGGGGGGGGGAGAAAGGGGAGCGGGGGGGGGGGGGAGAAAGGGGAGCGGGGGGGGGGGGAGAAGAGGGGAGCGGGGGGGGAGAAAGGGGCGGGGGGGGGAGAAAGGGAGCGGTGGGGGAGGGCGGAGAAAGGGGAGCGGGGGGGGGGGGAGAAAGGGGAGCGGGGGGGGGGGAGAAAGGGGAGCGGGGGGGGGGGGAAGAAAGGGGAGCGGGGGGGGGAGAAAGGGGAGCGGGGGGGGGGGAGAAAGGGGAGCGGGGGGGGAGAAAGGGGAGCGGGGGGGAGAAAGGGGAGAGGGGGGGGAAGGGGAGTGGGGGGGGGGGAAAGGGGAGTGGGGGGGGGGTGGAGAGCGGTGGGGCATATGTATTGTCATAATTTATGTATGGGCATTTCCCCCCCCCCCCCCCGTTCCCCGTGACTCCCCCCCCCCCCCCGTTCCCTGTGACTCGCGCTCACCCCCCCCCGGCGGCCGCTTGGTCCCCCGATGTGCCGTCCTGCTGAGTGAGGCGTGCAGGCGGCTGCAGGAAGCGCCCTGTGTGGGCCTAAGACTCACGCTCCCCCCCCCCCCCCCCCGGCGCACGCGCTCGATGTGGCGTCTGGCTGAGCGGGCGGTAGGAAGCGCCCTGTGTGGGCCTGAGGCTGAGGCGGGACGCGCAGTGGGCCTGAGGCTGAGGCGGGACGCGCAGTGGGCCTGAGGCTGAGGCGGGACGCGCAGTGGGCCATGAGGCTGAGGCGGGACGCGCAGTGGGCCTGAGGCTGAGGCGGGACGCACAGTGACTTACCTGAGCGGGTGGTAGCGCCGGGGAGGTAAGGGAGCGGCTGGGGTAGGAGGGCCGCGCTTCCCGTCCGGAGCAGTGCAGGATGGCGCACGTGAGGGGGGGGGGAGGGGGGCGGACAGAGGGTGTGTGTGTGTGTATAGAGCTGCTGTGTTGTGTGTGTGTGTGTGTGTGTATAGAGCTGCTGTGTTGTGTGTGTGTGTGTATAGAGCTGCTGTGTTGTGTGTGTGTGTGTGTATAGAGCTGCTGTGGTTGTGTGTGTGTGTGTGTGTGTATAGAGCTGCTGTGTTGTGTGTGTGTGTATAGAGCTGCTGTGTTGTGTGTTGTGTGTGTGTGTGTATAGAGCTGCTGTGTTGTGTGTGTGTGTGTGTGTATAGAGCTGCTGTGTTGTGTGTGTGTGTGTGTGTGTGTATAGAGCTGCTGTGTTGTGTGTGTGTGTGTGTGTGTGTGTGTATAGAGCTGCTGTGTTGTGTGTGTGTGTGTGTGTGTGTGTGTGTGTGTGTGTGTGTGTGTGTGTGTGTGTGTGTGTGTGTGTGTGTATAGAGCTGCTGTGTTGTGTGTGTGTGTGTGTGTGTGTGTGTGTGTGTGTGTGTGTGTGTGTGTGTGTGTGTGTGTATAGAGCTGCTGTGGTGTGTGTGTGTGTGTGTGTGTGTGTGTGTGTGTGTGTGTGTGTGTGTGTGTGTGTGTGTGTGTGTATAGAGCTGCTGTGTGTGTGTGTGTGTGTGTGTGTGTGTGTGTGTGTGTGTGTGTGTGTGTGTGTATAGAGCTGCTGTGTTGTGTGTGTGTGTGTGTGTGTGTGTGTGTGGGCCGTCACTCCGCCTCAGGCCAATGAGAGGTGTGCGGGGGCGGGCGACCCAAGGGACCAATGAGATTTCCCCTAGGGACACCGGACATCCAGGCAGGCAAACATACAGTGCTTTCACTAATATAGTATAAGATTAACTTTATTATATTTGTTGTTGTCATTATTATTATTGTTTACTGTTAGCTGGAGTATGGCTCACCCAAGAACCACTTTCCCCTGTATGGGGGTCAGACATAGTGCAGACTTGACCCCTGACATTTATAAAAAGACTAGCTGAGAGACCCGGCGTTGCCCGGGATGTAATGTTCCCGTTCCTCTCTCTCCTCCCCCCTCTCTCTGTTTGTCCCCCATTCACATCAATCCAGTCCCCCCCCTCCCTCCCTCCTTTACAGCTTCATGTAGCGTGTGTGCGTCAGTCACTGTGTGTTTGCTCGCGCGTCAGTGAGTCTGAGGCAGAAACACAAACACACACAGACTGACTGACGCACACACAGTCAGTGTGTGCCTCAGTCAGTGTGTGCGTGCGTCAGTCAGGCTTTGTGTGCGCGTCAGTCAGTGTGTGCGTGCGTGCGGCAGTCAGTCAGTGTGTGCGCGCGGGGCGTCAAAGGCAGGGGGGGGCGTCAAAGGGAGGGGGGGGCGTCAAAGGGAGGGGGGGGCGTCAAAGGGAGGGGGGGGGGGCGTCAAAGGGAGGGGGGGGGCGTCAAAGGGAGGGGGGGGGGCGTCAAAGGGAGGGGGGGGCGTCAAAGGGAGGGGGGGGGGCGTCAAAGGGAGGGGGGGGCGTCAAAGGGAGGGGGGGGGCGTCAAAGGGAGGGGGGGGGGCGTCAAAGGGAGGGGGGGGGCGTCAAAGGGAGGGGGGGGGGCGTCAAAGGGAGGGGGGGGGCGTCAAAGGGAGGGGGGGGGCGTCAAAGGGAGGGGGGGGGCGTCAAAGGGAGGGGGGGGGGCGTCAAAGGGAGGGGGGGGGCGTCAAAGGGAGGGGGGGGGCGTCAAAGGGAGGGGGGGGGCGTCAAAGGGAGGGGGGGGGCGTCAAAGGGAGGGGGGGGGCGCCTCAAAGGCATGGATTCCTCCCCCTGCATTTCCTGCAGTGGACAGGAGGGGGGGGGCAGTGGACAGGAGGGGGGGGGGCAGTGGACAGGAGGGGGGGGGGCAGTGGACAGGAGGGGGGGGGCAGTGGACAGTAGGGGGGGGCAGTGGACAGGAGGGAGGGGGCAGTGGACAGGAGGGGGGGGCAGTGGACAGGAGGGGGGGGGGGCAGTGGACAGGAGGGGGGGGGCAGTGGACAGGAGGGGGGGGGCAGTGGACAGGAGGGGGGGGGGCAGTGGACAGGAGGGGGGGGGCAGTGGACAGGAGGGGGGGGCAGTGGACAGGAGGGGGGGGGGCAGTGGACAGGAGGGGGGGGGCAGTGGACAGGAGGGGGGGGGGCAGTGGACAGGAGGGGGGGGGCAGTGGACAGGAGGGGGGGGGCAGTGGACAGGAGGGGGGGGCAGTGGACAGGAGGGTGGGGGCAGTGGACAGGAGGGGGGGGGGGCAGTGGACAGGAGGGGGGGGGCAGTGGACAGGAGGGGGGGGCAGTGGACAGGAGGGTGGGGGCAGTGGACAGGAGGGGGGGGGGGCAGTGGACAGGAGGGGGGGGGCAGTGGACAGGAGGGAGGGGGCAGTGGACAGGAGGGGGGGGGGGGGCAGTGGACAGGAGGGGGGGGCAGTGGACAGGAGGGGGGGCAGTGGACAGGAGGGGGGGCAGTGGACAGGAGGGGGGGGGCAGTGGACAGGAGGGGGGGGGCAGTGGACAGGAGGGGGGGGGCAGTGGACAGGAGGGGGGACAGGAGGGGGGGGGCAGTGGACAGGAGGGGGGACGCAGTGGACAGGAGGGAGGGGCAGTGGACAGGAGGGGGGGGCAGTGGACAGGAGGGGGGGGCAGTGGATAGGAGGGGGGGGCAGTGGACAGTGACACACACACACACACACACACACACACACCTCAGTTGATGCGCCCTTTCTCAGTTCCGTTTGGCGCCGGAGGTGGGGAGCGACACCTACCTGTACTTCCGGGCGCCGCCACCGTCTGACTCGGCGCCGCGAGGGAGGAAGGGGGTCCGCCATCTTACGCGCCGCGTGGCAGCTGCGGGAAGCGAGGTGATTTGGAGCGGGGAGGGGGGAGAGGTGATTTGGAGCGGGGAGAGGTGATTTGGAGCGGGGAGAGGTGATTTGGAGCGGGGAGAGGTGATTTGGAGCGGTGAGGGGGGAGAGGTGATGCCGCTGGGGAGGGGGAAGAGGTGATGCCGCTGGGGAGGGGGAAGAGGTGATGCCGCTGGGGAGGGGGAAGAGGTGATGCCGCTGGGGAGGGGGAAGAGGTGATGCCGCTGGGGAGGGGGAAGAGGTGATGCCGCTGGGGAGGGGGAAGAGGTGATGCCGCTGGGGAGGGGGAGAGGTGATTTGGAGCGGGGAGAGGTGATTTGGAGCGGGGAGGGGGAAGAGGTGATGCCGCTGGGGAGGGGGAAGAGGTGATGCCGCTGGGGAGGGGGGAGAGGTGATGCCGCTGGGGAGGGGGAAGAGGTGATGCCGCTGGGGAGGGGGAAGAGGTGATGCCGCTGGGGAGCGGGGAGAGGTGATTTGGAGCGGGGAGAGGTGATTTGGAGCGGGGAGGGGGAAGAGGTGATGCCGCTGGGGAGGGGGAAGAGGTGATGCCGCTGGGGAGGGGGGAGAGGTGATGCCGCTGGGGAGGGGGAAGAGGTGATGCCGCTGGGGAGGGGGAAGAGGTGATGCCGCTGGGGAGGGGGGAGAGGTGATGCCGCTGGGGAGGGGGAAGAGGTGATGCCGCTGGGGAGGGGGAAGAGGTGATGCCGCTGGGGAGGGGGAGAGGTGATGCCGCTGGGGAGGGGGAAGAGGTGATGCCGCTGGGGAGGGGGAAGAGGTGATGCCGCTGGGGAGGGGGAAGAGGTGATGCCGCTGGGGAGGGGGAAGAGGTGATGCCGCTGGGGAGGGGGAAGAGGTGATGCCGCTGGGGAGGGGGAAGAGGTGATGCCGCTGGGGAGGGGGGAGAGGTGATGCCGCTGGGGAGGGGGAAGAGGTGATGCCGCTGGGGAGGGGGAAGAGGTGATGCCGCTGGGGAGGGGGAAGAGGTGATGCCGCTGGGGAGGGGGAAGAGGTGATGCCGCTGGGGAGGGGGAAGAGGTGATTTGGAGAGGGGAGAGAGGTGTGTGTGTGTGTGTGTGTGTGTGTGTGTGTGTGTTTTATTTATTTTTTTGGACCTTTGGCCCGTCACTCCGCCTCAGGCCAATGAGAGGTGTGCGGGGGCGGGCGGGCCAAGGGACCAATGAGATTGCCGCTAGGGACACCGGACATCCAGCAGGCAAACATACAGTGCTTTCACTAATATAGTATAAGATTAACTTTATTATATTTGTTGTTGTCATTATTATTATTGTTTACTGTTAGCTGGAGTATGGCTCACCCAAGAACCACTTTCCCCTGTATGGGGGTCAGACATAGTGCAGACTTGACCCCTGACATTTATAAAAAGATGTTGGAATATGTGACACTGCTGCTTAATAAACACAAACACAGGCGCGCCATGTATTGTTCTGACATTGGTTTATTACACAGAGACACGTCTTTATAGAGGGTTGTCACACTAACAGCCTGGAAGGGGTTAATGCAGGGTCACCAGCCCAGCCCCCCTCTCCTATGATTGGTTGCTGCTCTCGTACAGGAGCCGCGATTGGTCCCCTGTCAATGTCAGAAAAGGCGCGCCAGTTTTGCTGTCTCCATGGCGACCATGGCGGCCGCCGGAGATCGGCCTGCAGCGCGGGCCGGCTCCCAGGTTACCTCCCCGCCGGTGAAGATGTTAGCGGGGCGGCTGAGGGAATGCGTGCGGCGGCGGCCCGGTTCCTTCTGGCTGGAGAAAGGAGCCGGCGGGCTGGAGGTGGGCCTGGTGTGGATGCAGGGCCGGGTGCTGCACGTACGGCCCGAGCGCGGCGTCACCGTGCGGCTGAGCGACGACACTCACACCTTCACCGTGTGCGGGGCCGACCGGGTGCCCAAGGGCAAGCCCTGCCTGCAGCCAGGTAACCGGGGGGTCCGCACGCCCTGCCTGCAGCCAGGTAACCGGGGGGGTCCGCAAGCCCTGCCTGCAGCCAGGTAACCAGGGGGTCCGCAAGCCCTGCCTGCAGCCCGGTAACCGAGGGGTCCGCAAGCCCTGCCTGCAGCCCGGTAACCGGGGGGTCCGCAAGCCCTGCCTGCAGCCAGGTAACCGGGGGGTCAGCAAGCCCTGCCTGCAGCCAGGTAACCGGGGGGGTCAGCAAGCCCTGCCTGCAGCCAGGTAACCGGGGGTCCGCAAGCCCTGCCTGCTGCCAGGTAACCGGGGGGGGTCCGCAAGCCCTGCCTGTAGCCAGGTAACCGGGGGGGGTCCGCAAGCCCTGCCTGCAGCCAGGTAACCGGGGGTCCGCAAGCCCTGCCTGCTGCCAGGTAACCGGGGGGGTCCGCAAGCCCTGCCTGCAGCCAGGTAACCGGGGGGGGTCCGCAAGCCCTGCCTGCAGCCAGGTAACCGGGGGTCCGCAAGCCCTGCCTGCAGCCAGGTAACCGGGGGTCCGCAAGCCCTGCCTGCAGCCAGGTAACCGGGGGGTCCGCAAGCCCTGCCTGCAGCCAGGTAACCGGGGGGTCCGCAAGCCCTGCCTGCAGCCACGTAACTGGGGGGTCCGCAAGCCCTGCCTGCAGCCAGGTAACCGGGGGGTCAGCAAGCCCTGCCTGCAGCCAGGTAACCGGGGGGTCCGCAAGCCCTGCCAGCAGCCAGGTAACCGGGGGTCCGCAAGCCCTGCCTTCAGCCACGTATTTGGGGGGTCCGCAAGCCCTGCCTGCAGCCAGGTAACCGGGGGGGTCCGCAAGCCCTGCCAGCAGCCAGGTAACCGGGGGGTCCTCAAGCCCTGCCTGCAGCCAGGTAACCGGGGGGTCCGCGCGTGGCTATCACTGTCCTGCCTCACACGGGAGGAGGGCGCCATGATTTCTTCTCCCGCCCCCTAAACATCAGCACCAGCCTCTCACCCTCTAGCGTCACCTAGATAGAAGCCAGGCAGATCACACTGGTTTTCTATGAATCGCAACTGATTTTAAAGTCCTGTTTATATCAGCAGTCAGGTCTGATATAAAACAGTAGTAATGTTTCCACCGCCAGTGTATGCAGCGCTGTACATAGAATGTTTGCAGGCGCGAGCCGCTACCCCATAGAGCTTACAATCTATGTCTGAAGCACTTATTCCCATGACCTGTTATTTGTAATTTATATGATATTTATATGATTGTCACATGTATTACTGCTGGGAAGCGCTATGTACATTTAATGGCGCTATATAAAAAAAGACATTTGTAGCCCTTTTTCTGACACTCTAAGCGACTTCGGGTAACTGCGCGCACCTGCGGCTCCAGGAGATCTGAGCCTCCGCTAGCTGGGAGCCTGGGGTAACACTTATTAGCGCAGCGCCTCCACTTACCCAGGATCACCGTCATGTAAGATTCCCCTGGGCAAGAAACACACCGATACAATGCGTGCAACCAACTTTACTATGTGCAATAATAAACTTATACTCTATATGAACCGTGGCAATAACCCAATATGCATACACTTATCTTATAACACTATACTTATACTCTATCATACCCTAACACCGCTAACGGATAATGTCCTTCTAACATCAGTGGCTCGGCCACACCCCTAGGGAATATTGTCCTGTACAATAGTGGCTCAGCCACGCTCTTATGAGTGTCTCTATCCCGTCACCGCGTGCCCCACACACCGTGTCCGTGTAATAGTACGATAGCGGTGTGTACTCGCTAGTGTCTCCTATAGTTATGCCTAAGGCGGGATCAGCGCCTGTTGACCGGTGTTGGTGCACTTGACGTATCTACTACCTTCCGGTCACGGCGGTGACCGGTAATACTTGGAAAAGGATCAGCCGAATCCTTGCTTGTCTGGGATGTCCGCAGTGCAGCTGTCTGATCCCAAGCAGCTCACCAGCAAACCTGCTCCGCACGCTTGTCCCTAACTGTGTACACAGTAAGGTGACTGATCGCTAGCACTATGGGCGTCCCTGCAGCACAGCAGCACACTGTGACTCAGGGGTTTCTCCTAAGGGCCTACGGGGTAAAGCTAGCCTATGCAGGCGGGTCACGGACCCCCTGCACGCATACACCCTCCTCCGTTACCTTCCAGATCCCCTCTGACTAGCCTCTCCCCCACGCTTCCCTTTCCTCCTCCCGTAATTCTAGCCTTCCGATTGGCTCCTCAAGTCAGGTGACTGCCCAGGAGCTCATGGGAGTTGTAGTTCCTCAGCGGAGCTTCTCTGCCTTGAGCTGCACAGACTCACAGCTATTGCATCAGCGCAGACCTCCACATGACTCTCCTGAACAGTCAAAACACCAACTGAACACACATAGGAGGTTCCTACCACATCCCTACACATACATCTATTATTTGGAGCCTGCGGCACAGGGAGATAACGTGACTTGCTCAAGGTCACAAGGTATGGGGGGGGATTGAGTGTGTGTGGGGGGGGATTGAGTGTGTGTGGGGGGGGATTGAGTGTGTGTGGGGGGGGATTGAGTGTGTGTGTGGGGGGGGGGGTTGAGTGTGTGTGGGGGGGGGATTGAGTGAGTGTGTGTGGGGGGGGATTGTGTGTGTGTGGGGGGGATTGAGTGTGTGTGTGTGTGTGGGGGGGGGGATTGAGTGTGTGTGTGGGGGGGAATTGAGTGTGTGTGTGTGTGGGGGGGGATTGAGTGTGTGTGGGGGGGATTGAGTGTGGGGGCGGGGATTGAGTGTGTGTGTGTGGGGGGGATTGAGTGTGTATGTGTGTGGGGGGGATTGTGTGTGTGTGTGTGGGGGGATTGTGTGTGTGTGGGGGGGGGGATTGAGTGTGTGCGTGGGGGGATTGAGTGTGGGGGGGGGATTGAGAGTGTGTGGGGGGGGGGATTGAGTGTATGGGGGGGATTGAGTGTGTGTGTGTGGGGGGGGATTAAGTGTGTGCGGGGGGGGATTGAGTGTGTGTGGGGGGGGATTGTGTATGGGGGGGGATTGAGTGTGTTTGTGTGTGGGGGGGGTGTGTTTGTGTGTGGGGTGGATTTTGTGTGTGTGTATGGGGGGGGGATTGTGTGTGTGTGTGGGTGGGGGATTGAGTGTGTGTGTGGGGGGATTGAGTGTGTGTGTGTGGGGATTGTGTGTGTGTGTGTGTGGGGGGGGAGTGAGTGTGTGTGTGTGTGGGGGGGGGGGGATTGTGTGTGTGTGTATGTGGTGTGTGTGTGTATGTGGTGATTGATTGAGAGAGAGTGTGTGTTGTATTGCAGTGGTGCGCAAACTGGGGGGGGGCAATAAGGTGCAAGATTTAGGGGGGCGCAGGCGACGTGCGGCGAAATCTGGGTGCGCGGGCCGGCAGACGCTTTGCGCGGGAGGACGAAAAAGCTGTACGCGAGGGGCGGCCAATAAGATGTGCACGGGCGGGCAGCCGAAGATGTGTGCGGGTGGCTGAACAAGATAGTGCAGGTGGCGGCCTCGTGATGGTGTGTGCACACGCGCAGGGGCTTCGGAGGTACGGGGAGGAGCACGCCCGAGCACGGTGAAGTCAAACGCCCCTCCCGGTGTCTGCCCTGCAATAGCGCTGTGTTCCTGCTCTCCTCCGCTGGCAACCTGCTTCGCTGCGATCCTCTGCGAGGGAAAGGGTCGGCTGCCACTGTATCAATCACACTATGAATGTACAGAAATAATAAAAAAAAAGTGAAAACATTGAAAACGGAAAAAATAAATAAGGTAGAAACAAAAAGGGGGGGGAGATGGAAGGGAGGTAGCAAAGAGGTGGATGAATGCCCCCCAAAAGTATTGCCTTTGTGCACGTACGCTCTCCCAAGCTCAGCGCTTGGGGAGACAAACAAAATTGACTTTGAAGTGCGCTCAGCAGAAGTCAATGCACACACACAGCCACACACACACACACACACACAAATAGCCCCGATCCACGCTTGCAAAATGATGCAGGACACCCTGCGCTCAGGCTTGGAGAGTTGGTGATGTCACCGCTCTCAGCGGCAGCGTGGACGCAGCCTAATTTTGCAAGCGCGAGCTGTTGAAATATGTAAGTATTTATAGACATATTTGGATTTATATTGTATACCGTTTAATAAAGGTTTTTTTTCTTTCATGTGATTTTGATTACGTCAGGCAGGGGGGCCCGAGAAATTTTATGGATGAAAAGGGGGGCTCGGCATAAAAAGTTTGCTCACCCCTGCACTAAGCTGCGCTTTCAGCTCATAGACCTCACATTATAAACGTGTAATTATAGTCTCACCTTAATGTAGTGTAAAAGAAAATGATGTACAGATTTGGTCGCATCTATTAACGCAGGTTAACGGTGGCAGAACGTTAACGCAGCTCTATTTGAACAAATGGCACAGCGCTATATTTCTTAAATGGGTGCAATTTATTGCATTATTTGTGTAATCTTATCAGGTGGTACAGGCATACCCCGCATTCACGTACACAATGGGACCGGAGCATGTATGTAAAGTGAAAATGTACTTACAGTGAAGCACTCCCTTTTCCCCACTTATCGATGCATGTACTGTACTGCAATCCTCATATACGAGCATAACTGATGTAAATAACGCATTTGTAGCAGTCTCTATAGTCTCCCCGCTTGCGCACAGCTTTGGTACAGGTAGGGAGCCGGTATTGCTGTTCAGGACGTGCTGACAGGCGCATGCGCGAGCTGCCGTTTGCCTATTGGGTGATATGTCCTTACTCGCGAGTGTACTTAAAGTGAGTGTCCTTAAACCGGGGTATGCCTGTACACTTGTACAGGAAATCCTAAAGTTGATGTCCCTGGGGCAGCTGAGGGATTTTCACCCATTCAGTCCTGGAGGGTCCTGCGCCCCCCTCCTGCATTTCCTAATCATGTGTTCGCTCCTTAGGCCTCGGATATTTTATTTATTTATAAAATGTTTTACCAGGAAGGAAGCAATACTTGAAAATGAGGTAACTCTCAATGTATGTCCTGGGCACAGAGTTATGATGACAGATACATGGTTACAAATCCATAGTTACATTAAGTGAACATGGTATACATTATATACAAGACATTGCATGCACAGTTAGAGATAATATATATATTATAGGCGCATGTAACCGTTACAGACCAGATTAAAATGTGAGACAGCCTTCGTTTTGAAAGCACTTAGACTGGTGGCATCTGCAAGAGTCTCTGGTAGGTTGTTCCAGTTTTGGGGTGCACGGTAAGGCCGTGATTATACCCGAAGCGGCGGAGCGCAGAACGTTGTGCGCCACCAAAACAAATAAAAGTTTTCCTATGAGCGCACACTAAGAATGGGTGACCAACGAGGCGGCCAAGTGCGCAAATTTTCGAACAGATCCAAGAATTTTATTTTCTGGAGCGATGGCCGCGTCATGTGAGCGGTTCAGCCAATGAGACTGAACCACTCACGTGACATCATGGCCTCGCCTCCCGATGCCTCCTGCCTGCAGTGCAAGTTTCGGGCAGCGCATCGCATTGAGGTAGCGTGCGTGTCCCGCCGCCGGTGGTATAATGAAGGCCTATGAGGAGGAGCGGACGGATACTTTGTTGAACCTTAGGACCATGAGCAGTCTGTTGGAGTCTGATCTCAGATGATAAGTGCTACACGTGGTAGGGGTGAGGAGCTTGTTCAGATAGGTGGGTAGCTTGCCGAGAAAGTATTTGAAGGCAAGACAGGAAAGATGAACTTTGCGCCTAGACTCTAGTGATGACCAATCTAGTTCTTTGAGCATTTCGCAGTGATGTGTGTTGTCGTTGCATTGGAGGACAAAGCGACATATTGAATTGTAGAGGGTATCAAGGTTGCTAAGGTGGGTTTGGGGTGCTGTGCCATGTACTACAGTATGTCCCCATAGTCGATAATTTGCATTGGCTTCTGCTGTGTGATATAGTGCGTGTGCGACAGAGCACATGGCGTTGTGCGCGCCTGTCGCCTGAGTGATCTGTGGACTTTAGATCGCTCGTGACGGGGAGGCGTGGCCGTGACATCACTAGGCCTTCCCTAATGTCTCTCACGGGAGACCAGGAGATTTTACACTTATTTTTACCGGGATCATTCGCTAGGCAAACAAGGTGGTAAGAACAAAATGCAGTTTATTCGGGTAAACCCGCGTACAACACAATGAATACACAAAATACAGCTAAAAGCACACTTGCTGGGGGTGAAATCTAGGCTCTACTAGGTGCAGGGCGAATGCTTCGGTACGCTTAACCTGACCGGGATATACACCCGGGCTTTCTGGTCCTCTTTTTGGCTTCAGTTCCTAGCCGCGACCGCTACGTTCCAAATGAGAACTTGAACTTCACGTCTGACTTAGTCTCTGCAGGGCAGACTTTTCCTAGCTTCAAAACGAAGCCGGTTGCTCTGGTATTCGTGACAGCAACTTTGAAAAGTCCGCCCTAGCTTCATCGACACAAGTCACTAGATCGTCTGGTTCTCTGACTGGGGTTTTCTCCTTACATACCCTCCACTGTTCTATGTTCAGCATGGAGGAAGGAGCGACCAATTGGAGCATGGGAAACCCTGCCGCCAACCGATAAGAATAGGGGCTCGTCCTTTGACTGACGCCAGAGGAGGGGACGGGATAAGCCGGCTCGGGATGACCCGTGGGCGGGACATACGGATTGACCAATGGGAAAACGCGCCGACATTTTGCCGCTTCCCCTAGTCAACCCCTTGTCACCTACTGGGCAGACTCCACTGAGTCTGGCAGATCAGAGTGTCCTCCCTGCAGGGGGTCTCTGTTCTCCGGACCCAGTACTAAGCCCTGCCCTGGCCACTTCACACCCCGACACCTCTCAACATCCCTTCTCCTCTCCGATGTCTATGCAGACTTCCCGGCACCTATATGGATGCCTGAGCTGGCTGAATAGACATTTATAGTAAAAGCACATGTAACGGTATTTCTGGCCCGGCCTGACCCACCCAATCTCACATTGGCCCCTGTGGTCTAACCGGTCCCCATTACAGTGTGATAGTGTCTGGTGGTGCACCTGTTGGCAACAGGACTCCTGAGTCTCCCGCATGATGGTGTGTGGGGAGGACCCGTCCAGACAGGCAGCTGAGGTAGTGTGCGGAGTCCTACCTAGTTCCAGTGCAGCGCCTCCACCTCATCAGGGTCCCTTCGGTCACTTGGGGATGGTCCTGACGAGGAACTCCTCTGTGGTGCTCCTCTCTGTACATTCACTCCACACATGTACACGAGAGGGTTTGTGATTAAGAGCATCTTTATTGGTTGAGGTGGGCTAACTGCCCCTCGCAGTAGTTTCTCTAGCCACTCATTGTCCCTCAGTGCTTCCCTTTGAAAGGTGTAATTCTCCTTTAATAGGGATTCCCTATCCCAGCCGGGATGTCTTTACCCTGTGCCAGGTCCCTGGACACAGTCTTCCTGTTCAGCTACTATAACATAACTCTCGCAGACTATTCAGAACTCCTACAGAACTCAGGACTCAGATAGAACTAACTATTAGACACAGTGCTGTGCCTTATGTACACTCTGGAAGCTGACACACCTCTGACATCACTAACCATGGAATCAGAGCATGTGACCACTCCCATCCATACACAGGGCACCCCACCACAGGGTGTGCGGGCAAACCTCCATAATTACTGCTGGCATGCCCACAACTTACCAGGCCTCACTGTCAGCAGGAGAGATGACTGTAGCCATTTTACATGACCGCTACATTCTCCCCCTGGTGAATCCCATCGTCCTCGCTGGGACCTAAATTTAAATGCCTTCTTCCAGGAAGCACTGTAACACATAACACATAATTGTTAACCTCACAGATTGTCCATTATACAAAAAAAAATGACCACAGTGACATCTCGCCAAGCCCGCCCCGACCAGCAGCCACGAGCCCGCAAAATGCCTTAGTACCCCCTAATAATAGTGGCTCTGGTCAGGCTTCTTAACCTCTCTACCACCCATGTCCAGGACCGTGACATGATAGTGCCTAGGCAGTCCCCTCTCGGGCCTATAGGTCACCCTGTGTTTGTGTATATTCCTCCCTATACTCCACACTCGCATCAGGTGATCTATTCTGTCCTCTGCCCTCCTTCCAGTAACGTCACTCCCCTTATTGACTAGGTACATCTCGATGGTTTCCCTAAGCCACCTTTCCCTGTTCTCTTCTATCTCCTCCATGAGGGGTTCAGGGACATAAGGGTACTCCAACCCGTGGGAAGACTTGTATCGAGCCATTATTGCCCGTTCCGCTCTACTGATCCTAATTAGGTCAGCCCTACCTGCCCTCCCAGGTAGCACCCATGACAGGGGTTCGTCAGGATCCACAGGGTCTGACAGTGTATCGGGACCCATGGGCTCTATCTCCCTGTGCTCAATCTTATACCACCGTTCCTGCAGCTCTCTGTCTCGCTGTTCAGGGGTGAATTCTCCCTTGGCCCACCAAAAGTCAACTACATCCTCCCTTCTAATAAGGAATCGCGTACGATCCATCCAGGCCACATAACCTTCAAAGAGGGGGGCCCACCAACGGTGTTCCTTGAACCTATGTGAATCCCCTGAGTCACTCTCTTTCGCATCCCCCCATGAGAATACCCCCGATGTCCGTGCTGACCGTGGTACGGACCACCGTGATGATCCCAGGGCCTTGTCCTCTGTTTTATTGGTCACAGGGGGCAACCACCGGCCTACCGTGGCCTTTCCTAATTCTCCCCCTCCCCGAGAAATGCCCTCCGTAGCGCAACTGCGCTGTCGTTCCCCAGTCCGTCTCTCCTCCCCCCCCAAAGGTATGTCCACAAGTTCCAGACTAGGCGGGGACCCCGGGGAACATGTGATGGGGGCAGGGGTTTTACCTAGGGCGTGGGGTTGGGCGTAGGGGCAAGATGGGATACGCCACGGGACTACGACCCGTTCCCGGCTGTCCATGGACTGCTCCAAGGAGGATAGCTCACCCTCATCCGTCTGCGGGTCTCCCATCCAGCTCTTGGGCCCTTGAGGTGATCGGGGACATTCACCCGATCGCCGAAGCGTTGCTGCATCTTTCCCGTCTGTTCCGCCGTCGCCACCGGAAATGATGTCCTCACCGGAACCGGAAGTGCCGCCATCTTGGGTGGGACCCCCATGCGGGATCTCTTCCTCGATGACGACATCCGGAAGCTCCGCCGTCGTCTCCACCGGAAGTGGTATCTCCTCCGCACGTGCGTCTTGGGCCTGGCACGGCCTTGTTTCCGCTACACCGTCTACCGGAGCAAGGTAAGTGAGTGGCTTTCTCTTACCATTCCGCAGGGGTGTAGGCGTCTCTCGCCCGTCGCCACCATGTCCTGAGGCGGAGGGACTCCGTCTCTCGGCTCGCCGATCTGCGGGGGACGCCCTGCTTTCCAGGCTGCTACTCACACTACGGGGTGTCGTCCTCCCCGGTTCTGTCCTGGGCCTCGATTTCACCTCCGCTAGCTCGCGGAGATCCTCATCCGAGTATTCTGCCTTCCCCGACTTAGGGGTCACCGATCGGGGTGATAGTCTTTTCTCAGTGCGGTCGGGGAGTGACCCGACCGTCTCGGTTGCTGCTGACCCAGCCGATTTAATCGACTCCAGTCCCCTTTCTCCGGGACTTGCACGATTGATCCACAGTGCACCAGGGGACTCGGCGGAGCGCCTAGCCGTATCCCCCGGGGGGGTCAGCAGATTGGATCGGAATGAACGTCGGCATTGGCCATAAGTATAGTGTCCCGCATTGTGGGCAGCGTGCCGCCGTGTTAACAATGCCTCCGGGCAGCCCGCATTGTAGGCAGAGCCCGACCACCGTCTCGGTGTTAGCCACCCTGACTACCAGTACCCCGCCGGGTACCGAGTAGGGCTGGGTGGATACCATAGTTCCCACAGTGGAGGAGCAGGCCATTCTTTTGGTAGGGACCACTTTCAGTATGGGTCTCTCCAGGTCAGTGGTTCCTCGCAACTGACCGGTAGAAGCTTCTGGGCCAGCCACTTCGTGCTTCGGCTCCTCCTTCCGCTGGCATAGCTGGAACCCGCCCCCAGGGGTTGCAATTATGGGCGGATCCCACAGGGGAATAGCATGCCCCTTAATTAAGGCCGCGCCTTTCTCAGTCCTGGTGGGCGCGGTCTGCGTTTTCGCGCCAATTTCCTCATCAGAGTGGGATTCTTGGGCCGCGGCTAGTTCCCGCCTTCTCCTGGCAGCTGCTTTTCGTGCAAAATATCCCTCCTTTTTGCACGTTACCTCCGCGGCCGGAACTACTTCTTGTAGTGGCGCCGTCTGGATATCAGTCCCTGGGCCCAGTGGGTGCATTCCCACAGGCCATAATTGAAAGTCACTCCCCCTGGTGGAAATCAGGGGAGGGTCCCATAGACTAAGCGGTTGACTCAGCACAGGGGCCGAGTGAGTCACTGTCCATGAAGGCGCAGCCGTAGCTTTCGCGCCATACCCCCCATCAGGGCGGGGCTCTGCTGTTCGCGCCATTCCCGGCCAGCTTTTTGCAAGTTCTGTATCAGCCATTTTCTCTGCGACTGGCCCATGCGGTCTCCCTAGCAAGCGGGAACCGCCATTTTGGGTGGCTTTTAAGCCCGAAATGTCAGTTTGTTTGATCTTCTCGCTGGGTTCCCCCCCAGTTATCACAATGTCCTCACACTCTTCAAGGGTGGCCCCTCGGTGTCCCAGACAGGACAAAAACGGGGCAGCCACGGCCTTCGCTCCACTCCAGAGCAGATTAGTTAAAGACAGCTCAGCGACAGTTTGCTCTTCAGTGGGGCGCACGCCACGGGTGCCTTCCCCATCAGCCTCTGGTCGCCATTTTGGGCTCTCCGCACCACGCGGATCCTCCATTCCTTGGATTGTCACGCTCTCGTACCAATTATCGTACATGGGGCTCCGCTCTGCGGGGCAGCCACCACACCAGTACAATAAAGATTGCTCAGATGCACCACCACATGTGTACCTGATCTAGGCTGGACTCATGTTGCACTACCTCAGGCTAGGCTCACTCTCTCAGTGTCTGCTGTAACTCCTTCCTCCCAGTCTGTGCTCCCTATGGTAAGTGTCTGGAATGGGCTAGAGTACTCTGGCTCTGCCATGCAGTACTTGGGGCGTCTACCTCTCTTGGTCAGCCTAGCGCAGACCCTCTCCAGGATTCCTGACCACGTTAACAGGCTATCCCTTCTGGCGTCCTACCAACTAGCACTACCTCAAAGTGACTCGGTCAGCTATAGCCCGGCTCCAGACCCCTCACTCTCAGGCCCCTAGGTCGTCCCTGCGAACTGACAATACCCTGTCAGCCCCTGACCACCCCTAGGTCCGTCCCTACGCAGCACAGAGTGGCAGCAGACGCTCTCCCTGTTTCCCAGTGTGCCTAGCTAGAGCCTGTCCTGTTGACAGATCTGATCTCAGCAGCTCGCCTCCAAATGTAACGGTATTTCTGGCCCGGCCTGACCCACCCAATCTCACATTGGCCCCTGTGGTCTAACCGGTCCCCATTACAGTGTGATAGTGTCTGGTGGTGCACCTGTTGGCAACAGGACTCCTGAGTCTCCCGCATGATGGTGTGTGGGGAGGACCCGTCCAGACAGGCAGCTGAGGTAGTGTGCGGAGTCCTACCTAGTTCCAGTGCAGCGCCTCCACCTCATCAGGGTCCCTTCGGTCACTTGGGGATGGTCCTGACGAGGAACTCCTCTGTGGTGCTCCTCTCTGTACATTCACTCCACACATGTACACGAGAGGGTTTGTGATTAAGAGCATCTTTATTGGTTGAGGTGGGCTAACTGCCCCTCGCAGTAGTTTCTCTAGCCACTCATTGTCCCTCAGTGCTTCCCTTTGAAAGGTGTAATTCTCCTTTAATAGGGATTCCCTATCCCAGCCGGGATGTCTTTACCCTGTGCCAGGTCCCTGGACACAGTCTTCCTGTTCAGCTACTATAACATAACTCTCGCAGACTATTCAGAACTCCTACAGAACTCAGGACTCAGATAGAACTAACTATTAGACACAGTGCTGTGCCTTATGTACACTCTGGAAGCTGACACACCTCTGACATCACTAACCATGGAATCAGAGCATGTGACCACTCCCATCCATACACAGGGCACCCCACCAGGGTGTGAGGGCAAACCTCCATAATTACTGCTGGCATGCCCACAACTTACCAGGCCTTACTGTCAGCAGGAGAGATGACTGTAGCCATTTTACATGACCGCTACACACAAATGAAATAAAACATACTTTAATACATAGGATAACTTGGGCAGACTCATAGCTGTAAGGGAAATAGGACTGGGATATCTGGGCTTGAAAATCAGGAGTCACTGGGCAGCCCTGGTGTAATTCAACCCACGTACTGGCAAATCATGCCTGCACGCCAGGGAGAATTAGGAGACTACTGATATCTTTGCCCCCCCAAACTCCTGCAAACAACATGATTGCATTTCTACCCAAATATCTCACCTAAAACTTACATATAGAACGTTTCATGAGTCTTAGGCTCAGGGAACATGAAAAGTGGAAACGAAGCAAAAGGAAAAAGCAGGCACTAATACTCCGGAAAGTAAAAAAAGGTTGAATGAAATCCAGGAGAGCGTGTGCCCATAAAGACTATTTTAATGGAAACCACAAAAAAAATACAGCTACATTACGGGGTACACAGACCCCCACCAACGCGGCTCGAATTGCGTTGGTGGGGGTCTGTGTACCCCGTAATGTAGCTGTATTTTTTTTGTGGTTTCCATTAAAATAGTCTTTTTTTATGGGCACACGCTCTCCTGGATTTCATTCAACATTTCTTTACTTTCCCGAGTATTAGTGCCTGCTTTATCCTTTTGCTTCGTGTCAAGTCATCCAGAAAAAACGGAAGCACGCCCCCTACTGTGAAAGAAGAAAACTGCACAGCCAAAAGGACATTACCAACTCTAACTGTGAGTTATTTTATCACAAGCACATTCTCCATTCTGACATTATATGCTGGGACACTTTATTGTGTGGCCCCTTACTACAGTGCTCGTGGGGGCCCTAGCCCACCAGTCAGATTACAATGGAGCAGTGATTAATACATGATTGTTCTGTGTCCTATGGATTGGCTATCCCTTATCCATTATCCAGGGGGTTTTCATTTCAGGAATCATTATATACATTTATTGAACGTTACAATTTTTGTACTACATATTTTGAGGTTTTTTTTCAGAGCACCACACATTTTTTCCATTTTTCTATGAAAAGTGGAAAGGCAGGGGACACTTTAACGTTCACATGTTATAATGCCTGGCCCCTGGCTTATGGTGCCAGGTAGCTGCCAGGGGCCCACCGTTCCAGTGGTAACCTTTATTGTATAGCCTGGTTACCCCCTTTATCGTATAGCCTGGCACCCCCTTTGGAGGGAAGTATTATGGGAAATGGGGGGGTCCCAGAGTTGAAATGAATGCGGTTCAGCTTGGGGAGACCCTCTGCTTCAATCCTGTTTTAAAAAAAATTTTTTTTATAAAAAGCGAGTGACTTGTTCCTTCAGAATACTGATTTTCATGTTCGGTTAAAGCCTTACTTCACAAATGTAGTAAAGTGCTTTAAAACATTTTTTTGATTTCAACCTTCCTCAGCGATCTCATCTGTCTATCTTAACCTTGTGTCGCCCTGCTCCTTACTTCCCTTCTCCTTTCCCACTCAACCTGTCTTCACCAACCTACTAACACTTCTCTACCTCCTTTGATACCTAACCTACCAAGTCCTACTTCACGTCCCCCTTCACTCCACTTCCAGTCACCACTCCCACTATCTAACTTGCACATTTCTATAGCTTTCTGATTTCCTCACTTCTCCACATTTATTCTTCTTTCTTTCTAGCTCCCTACTTCCTCTCCTCCTTGCTCTCCCCTCTACCACTTCCTTACTACTTGCTGCATCCCTACCCCACTTTAAATTCAAGTCTACTTCCTTACTCCTTCTTATAGTATTGTCTCCTTAAATGTCTCCACTTCGGCTTATTTCCTCTCATCTACTTGCTTTTATCCTCTTACTAACTCCCTCTCTATCACTCACCCTGCCCTTACTCGCTTAATGGTTCTGCCGCTACGGCGCTATACTAATTCCCTTCCCGTATGTCTTTCTATTCTTCCCAGACGCAAAATTCAAAAAGCCCGCGTCGGGCCGGTGAGGTGACTAATCCAGGCCTGCGCGGGTCATCCGGCGCATTCTGGACGCCTTGATGGGCTTACGGCTGTCCTTGGTCTTGCTGGTGACGTCATCTGGTCGCGCCGGTGGGAGCTGGTTCCGCGCCACCTCCAAGATGGCGCCGCTCCTTCCGGGGCACAGCTGTGATGCGTATCCGGGGGGCGGCCATTTTGGAAGACGTCTCTCACCAGTGCGGAGGTGCGTGCGCCCGCTCCTGTTTCCCGCTCACCGCTCTCTTCCTGCTCCTGCGGTTCACTGTGGATTCCCGCCTTCTAGAGCTGCTTCGCCATCTTGTGTCGGGGGCCGCCATCATCAGAAAGGTAGGCCGCAAATTTTCTCACCAGGGATTCAGTTTCAGCGCAGGTTGCTTGATCACTGGACATCTGTAGTTGGGGTGTCGGGGATCACCGCTCTTTCACTCGGGGGTGAGTTTCTTTATTTGGTGACAGCTTCACCGTGGCCGGGGACCAGACCTCAAGTAGGGGGACGAGAACTGGAGGAGAAGCAAAGAAACACAGGTTGCTGAGGCCATGACACCGAGGGATTAGCCTGATACACTACAGGGGTGAACAAAGCCGGGACAGACTCTGGTTATGCATAGTATATGTTAGGTTTTATTCATTCAAGCTCAGGAAGAGCGAGGCAGGAGTGGGGGGGAGTGACCTGCTTCAAAAATCCGCATGGGCCACGCACTAGGGGGGAGGAGGGGGGATCTCCTGGGCCCTAGTGAAGTCCTTTGGGACTGGACGCGGTGGGTGAGTGAACTTCATCCCACGTTTCCTCCGGGCGGTTGGAGAGGAGTCCAGCTTCCCAAAGGCGGTGATCTCGTCAAGGAGGCGACGTCGCCGAGACGACGAGAATTCTACTGTCTTTTGTCTTGTCTAGTGTTTGTTGTGTCCCCCCAGGTGTACCCTCTTGTGTGCTCCCCCTTGTGTATTGCTGTAGGTGGTGAAGTGAGGTATTGCAGTTCGAAGAGGAGGTCGGGATTGTGGTCCAGGTGCATCAATCAAGAACAGATATCGGCAGCAAAGTCATCTCATACTTTTAAATGAGTAAGGAACTCAGGCTAGTATCACATAACATTAAGGGGTTTAACAGCCCGGTTAAACGCAGAATCGCCTTCCGAGATTATAAGCGTAAAGGGGCAGAAATTCTGTTTCTGCAAGAAACACACTTCTCTCAAGACAACTACCCCAAATTCCTGGATAAGGACTACCCGACACACTTTTTGTCTTCCGCGAAAGTCAAAAAAAAAGGGGTGGCCATACTAATTCATAAAAGAATACCGTTCGTACCCGATAGGACTTTCAAAGATAAAGAGGGCAGATTCCTCATAGTAAGAGGTGCAATCCAAGGGTTCCCAATTACTCTAGCAACAATATATGCCCCTAATGAGATGGCCCCCGTTTTTTTCTCTACCTTCTTTGGGAAACTCAACAAAGTGGCCAGAGGTAATATCATTGTCGCTGGAGACTTGAACAGGGCACTACGGGAGGACCTTGACAGATGTTCATCCACTAATATTACACACAGATCTGACATACTAACAATTAAAAAAGGGTTACGTGACTGCCAACTACTCGACATCTGGAGGGAACAACACCAGAGACTGAGAGAATACACCTTCTACTCACACCCACATGACACATATAGCAGGATAGATTACTTCCTTGTATCCAACAGAATGGTCCCTGGGGTCTCTCGCACCGAGATCCATGATATTTCATGGTCAGACCATGCATCTATAGAGCTGCGGTGCACACTAATCCCACTAGACAGACCTAGAGCGAACTGGAAACTAAACGAAATCTTGCTGAAAATCCCAGCCCTACAGGTGGAAATTGGGGAAAAGCTCACACAATACTTCGAGGAGAATGAGGGGAGTGTGGCTACGCACTCCAGACTGTGGGAGGCCCATAAGGCTACCCTCAGGGGGGTCATTATGAATCTGGCCGCTAAACGGAAAAGAGAACGGGAGGGAAAAATTTTGAAGCTAGAGGAACAGCTAGCAGAGCTTTCCTCCCTCCACAAAAAAATAAGAATGCCCACACGTTAACTCAAATACTAGCCACTAAAACTAGTCTTAACCTCCTCCTCTCCGCCCAGGCCGAGAAGGAATTGACCTGGTCCAAGCGGAAATTTTATGAAAAAGCTAACAAGCCTGACACACTACTTGCCAATAAGCTAAAAAAACAAGCTTCCAAACTATCACATTCACGCAATTCGAAACCAAGATGGGGACCTTACCTCCATCCCAGCGAACATAGCAGGGGAATTCAAAAAGTATTACGAAATATTATACAATGGAGATAAGGTAACCCATAATCCGAAAACAAAGGAGGATTTACGGACCTTCTTAATAGAGGCACATTTACCCATTTTGAAGAGATGCGAAAGGGAGGCACTCCAGTCGGACTTCACGATGGAGGAACTCTCTGGGGTCATCAAAGCACTAAAACCGGCTAAAGCCCCAGGGCCAGATGGCTTTTCGAACTTATATTACAATAAATATTTAAAAATTCTAGCCCCCCACATGTTAAAGTTATTCAATGAAATCTTAGCAGGGGCCTCATTCCCAGCACAAATGCTCCAAGCCTCAATATCGGTGATCCATAAACCCGGAAAGGACCCGGCAGACTGTAAGAGCTACCGGCCCATTTCACTGATTAACTTGGACCTCAAAATATACTCTAAACTTATAGCCAACAGGGTGGGTAGTGTTCTTCCCGGGTTAATTCACACGGATCAAGTAGGGTTTATCGGAGGTAGACAAGCGGCAGATAACACCAGGAGAATTATTGACCTAATTGATCTGGCCCAAAAAGAAAAAATTCACTCCATGGTGTTAAGTCTGGACGCTGAAAAAGCCTTCGATAGAATAGATTGGCCCTACCTATCGGAAACACTGAGAGCATTTGGCTTTGAGGGACGCCTCCTGCAGGCCATCCTGGCGTTGTATAAAAACCCAACAGCAAGAGTGAGATATCAAGGTTTCCCCTCAGAACAGTTTGAAATCAAAAGCGGAACACGTCAAGGATGCCCGCTGTCGCCACTACTGTTCGCCTTATGTATAGAGCCTTTGGCGGCACACATCAGAAATAACCCAGATATCTCTGGTATCCCTGTGGGAGACCAAATGCACAAAGCCGCTCTATATGCGGACGATGTCATTCTCACAATAGCCAAATCTCTCACATCTCTCCCAAATGTATTCAACATACTGGGCAAATTTAACCAAATTTCGGGATTTAAGATCAATCAGTCTAAATCAGAAGCCCTCAATATTAATCTACCAAAAGAAGTTGAAAAACTGATTGACCTCAATTTTCAGTTCAAATGGCAACCCTCCGCTATCAAATATTTAGGGGTTTATCTCACAAGGGAGTACAAAACTTTATATAAAGCAAATTTCCCCAAGATCATAAAGACGCTGGGGGAGGATCTCCGAACCTGGATGAAGGGGAGCATCTCATGGATTGGGAGGATACATAGCGTGAAAATGAATCTCCTCCCAAAGATGCTATATCTTTTCCAGAGTCTCCCTATCCCTTTGGTGCAGGCGGACATCCTCTCCCTCCAGTCAAAAATTATAAAATTTATTTGGAACGGGAAAAACCCAAGAATTGCTAAAGGAATATTAAAACGTCCCATTCATCCTGCGGAGGGTGAGCGGTGCCTTGCTTGCAGGCCTACTATAAAGCAGCCCAATTAGGGCAGATTTTCCAATGGCACACAGACCCAAGCCTACGGAGATGGGTTGAGTTGGAGAAGAGATGCTGTGCACCAATTGAAATCCGAAATTTAATCTGGCTACCCAGAGAAGGGGTACGCAAGATGAACAATCCGCTGCAGACCATGGTCAATTCATTATAAGTTTGGGAGGCCACGAAATTCAAATGTAATTTGACTACCAAAACATCATTAATGACACCAATAGTGGGCAACCCAGACTTCGCTCCGGACCTGAATAGCAAAAATTTCTTGATATGGACTCAGAAGGGCTTCTCCCGTCTAAAAGATCTGGAGGGCATAACGACCATACAAACATTTGACCAAATTAAATCCTCTAAGAATATCCCAAACAAATTTTTTAGGTACCTCCAGATCAGAGATTTCTACAATAAAACGCCAATTCGACCGGCGCGAACAAATTTTGAGCAGCTGTGTTCCAGAGATACGGACACAAGGGGACTCACATCTAGAATGTACAGGGAAGTGATCTGCCAGAAGTCGCCCATTGACAATAGACTGAGTTACATGAGACACTGGGAATCAGACCTAGGAGAGACTTTAGAGGACGACGAATGGGACAGAATTATACAGGCGGCGGCGAAAAGCTCAATCTGCACCACATTAAAGGAGAACGCATATAAAGTCCTTATGAGGTGGTATTACACTCCGACGCGCTTAGCGAAATTTGTAAAAGGCTACTCCCCTCTCTGCCCTAAACAGTGTGGGGAAGCAGCTGACCTCCGACATATGTTGTGGTCTTGCACTAAGGGGGCCCCTATTTGGGAACAAATCAGAGATTGGATTCAGCGGATTCTCGATTTGGAGATCCCCCTGGACCCGTGGCTGTTCCTATTGGGCATGCGGATCCAGGGTCTGTCAAATGCGTCGCATAAATTAATCGCGCATTTTGCTACAGCCACAAGATGTGAGATCGCAGCATTATGGAAACAGCAGGAGATATCAATTATCCCTAAGATCAAAAACAGAATTTGGCATGTCTGCCGGATGGAACAATTAACGAGTTTAGTTAATGACTCCGGCACAAATTTTCTAAAGGTCTGGGATCCATGGTTGACCCAGGTAGACATCCCAGGAGTGGACGCCACCTCAATCTTGCACTAATTAAACTAGGTGCGTTCTCCTTTAAGGGCAGATTAGACAACACGACTCAGCGACGCACAGTTAGCAGACCTTCATGTAGTCATAGAATAGGGAAAAACAAATAAAAGAAAGAAACCTCAGAAGAACCTGTCCCAGTTAAAACCCTTAGCTATTGCCTAAAAGGTTGAACAAGAGATATCTAAAAAACTGCACCAGAGCCTGGCAACCTACCACCTCCCTCCCACCCCTAACCTCTTTCCCTGTCCCCTTGTCAAGTTCGTCTGGTCTTGTTTGTAAAGTGTTAAGTGGATGTGTCTTCGAGGCGTCATTACATGTGTTTAACAAAACTGGAAATGTAATAATGGGCTGTGGAACATTGGCTGTATTTGTACTTTCCAATAAAAATTTAAAGTTGAAAAAAAAAAAAAACATTTTTTTATATTGCATTGAGTAATGGAAACCCAGGACAGTGTTGGTGCTAGCTAGATATAAACACTCCAGACATGTACCAATCTTTAAACCCTTGGGTATTTAATGTTGGTACAGATAAGAAGCATGGCTTACTCCAACCCGTTTACCCTGTGGTCAAAATATTAGTACAGCTCAACCCCGTTATAGCGCAATCTGCTATAGCGCGAATCCGCTTTTAATGCTGTCTGAGCGTGGCTCCCGATTTAAAAACATCTCCAAGGTTTTATTTTTATATAATATTCAATGCATTATTGCTAACAGACACACGCTGATACACATATATATACACACCCCTACACCATGCGGGAATTGAACCCATGATCTTTCATATGCTGGTGCAATTCTCTAGCTGCTACACCACAGTATTGGTGTGATGAATCTGACTCTATAAACAAACGTAACATCTACTGCACAGTGCAGTCCATGGGTGATCAGGGTTCAATTCCCGCATGTGTATTATATAAAATGTATTCACTGTTGGGCTGTCATTGATCAGAGAAGGGTCATGTGACCCTCCTGCGCTCAAAAGTCAGTCAAATTGAAAGCTTGGGAGAGCGTATGTAAGCACCTCGGAGCCTGATGAAGTGGAGAGAGCTGCAGATGCAGGGTAAGTCCTCGCAGAACCGTTCTTCCTGATTGCGCCGACCATTTCGCGATCCTGGTTATAACGTGCTCATTATGTGGACCAAGAGCACCGCGTTATAACGGGATTCAGCTGTATTAAGGGTTTCATATTTTTTTTTTTCATTTACAAACCTACTTTACATCCCTATCATTAAAAAAAAAATATATATATATATATATATACACACACACACACACACACACACACACACACACACACACACACACACACACACACACACACACACACACACACACACACACACACACACACACACACACACAGTTAGGTCCGGAAATAATTGGACACTGACAGAATTTTCATAATTTTGGCTCTGTACGCCACCACAATGGATTTGAAATGAAACAACTGAGATGCAATAGAAGTGTAGACTTTCAGCTTTAATTCAAGGGGTTGAACAACAATATCGTATGAAACGTTTAGGAATTGCAACCATTTTCATACACAGTCCCCTTATTTCAGGGGCTCAAATGTAATTGGACAAATTAACACAATCATAAATAAAATGTTAATTTTTAATACTTTGTCGAGAATCCTTTGCAGGCAATGACTGAAGTCTGGAACGCATGGACATCACCAAACGCTGGGTTTCTTCCTTTGTGATGCTTTGCCAGGCCTTTACTGCAGCTGTCTTCAGTTGTTGTTTGTTCGTGAGTCTTTCTGCATTAAGTTTTGTCTTCAGCAAGTGAAATGCATGCTCGATCGGGTTGAGATCAGGTGATTGACTCGGCCATTGCAGAATATTTCACTTCTTTGCCTTAAAAACATCCTGGGTTTCTTTCGCAGTATGTTTTGGGTCATTGTCCATCTGTAAAGTGAAGCGCCGTCCAATCAACTTCACTGAATTTGGCTGAATCTGAGCAGACAATATATCCCTATACACTTCAGAATTCATCCGGCTGCTTCTGTCTTCGTTCACATCATCAAAAACCACTAGTGACCCAGTGCCATTGTAAACCATGCATGCCCATGCCATCACTGCCTCCACCGTGTTTTTCAGATGATGTGGTACACAGCAACTCTCTTTTTTAGATGTCCTCATTACACAGACTAATGGGGAGTTACATACTGATCTTTTTAGAAAGGATACATACAGAAATGCCATTTTAAGGGCAGATAACCATCATCCTCCTTCTCTTATTGATGCATTACCTTTTTCACAGAAAGTCCGGGTCTGCAAAATCACGAGCAGGAAGGATAATATTGAACCAGCTATTGGAGAACTACGTAGTAGATTCCTGGCTAGGGGATATCCTCCTGCTGTGTTAGACCGGGCACTGGATAAAGAGGTAAGTGCTACCAAAAATAAGAAGGAGGACAGGCTTGTATTTACCACTACGTACAGTCATAAGCGAAGCAGAGGAAAAGACCTCCCAGCCCGACGCTACAAGCCTGGTAGACAGCGTGTATCACGCGCAGGCTGTATTAACCCCCAGCACATCGGAGACCAACCATGTAGGAATAAGCACTGTAGCTGTGATGAATCCTTGATCACATTGAACGGGAAAACACTGGACACGATGGGCCCTTGGTCCCTCTAAGGATTCATTTTGCTGGGGGTTAATACAGCATGCGCGTGATACACGCTATCTACCAGGATTGTAACATTGGGCTGGGAGGTCTTTTCCTCTGCTTCGCATATTGCTGGTTTGGCCACGGCTGCTCAGCCTGGAATTAAGACTTTCATTATTGACATTATAAGAAGAGGCTTATACCCCGTGAATATGTATGTAATCACTTAATTGGTGATTTGAGAACTGGAGTGCTATCGTTATTTTTTTTTCTAACCATTTATTTATTTATTTTTTGTGGCATCTATTTATTCACATTTTTTCTTTCTGTGGAACATTTTTTTTTATTTCTCTGGAGTGAGTATTCGTGCTATTCCTATCCTGTGTGTTTTTTATTATGGAAGATTATGTAGAAGTGGAGGATGAGGAAGGGGTTACTGATACCTATGCCTTTAACTGTGGAGACACTCACCGTCAGAGGAGGGCAGAGTCAGTTTTTGATGAAGGTGCTAATTTCATCTGTGAAGAGCCTGCTGACTTAATTACCCACTTCCTTACATTGGAAAAACTGTTATCACAGGACATTAGGTATTGGTGGGACATTACCACTCTTGAGAACTATGCTAGAGTTAAAAGGATTCCGTGAGGCTTACGCTTGAAAAAGGTACCGTCCTTTGGCTTTATTAATAAAGATTTTGAGAATGACTGGAAAGCCATATTAGATCATTGCTCATTTAAGCTAATCAAATTGATCATTAAGTATAAGCTAAATTAAAAAAAAGAAAGTGAGAGCCAATGTGAAAGTCCTACAGGATAAATTGAAAGGTTGCAGAAAAATGGAGAATTTTATTAAATATGACCAAACACTTTTAAGCAACGTGGGTGCTATGGAAAAGTCTCTAATGATTAAGAAACAACAAAAGTTTGATAGGGACAAGATAGACTATGAGAAGCAGCAAGTTTATATATGGCAACGCTACACTACAAACGCACAAAAGCCACAACCAAAATCTGGTTCTAAATATCAGAATAATAAAAAACAAGGTGACTCCAAGAACCCGAATAAATCCATCCTAAAACGCCATGGAAACGCTTCCAGTTTTGAGTCAGATGGTTCTGACTATGAGAGTCGTTCACTAGGCGTTTCCTTTTGTGATGATGATGATAATTGGCGAGTTAGATCTACCTCCCCTGAAACCGACTCTTCACAAAAATCTGTTATGATGCCCTCTCGGAAAGAAGATAAACCTTCATACTCCTTGTTTCAAAAGGAGTCAAAAAACGAAAGAGGACAAGGAGATCATCAAAGAAGAGAAGGGGGGAGGGGGATCCGGGGGATCGAGCAAAAGAAAGAAATATGCATAGGAGAAGTTGTGGATAATGTTATCAACATTTCACATAAGACTCTTACAGATGACCAGATTGCGGTTCTAAATAGAGGTTTAAATTTTGCCCCATACCAAGATTTTAATTTATTCAATACCATCATTGATCTCCAAAAATTAATTCGCAAATTGTCTCTTAAAAAATATTTTAATAGAAAAAAGGGACAACAGAGGTTCCACTATATTCCACTGATAGAGGTCTAGCTGAGAATGTTGATGGTATTGATGTTTCAATGGAGAATTTGGATTTGCATTCATTTCGTGAACAATGTGCTTTATCAGATCTTAGAGATCTTTATGATGAACAAAATCAGGATTTGGAGCCTGAGATCCCTTCCTCATTCAGCTTCTTTGGGCAATTACACTTAGGTCTTAAGAAGAAATCAACCTTTTGCCCTCATATTTTTAACAATCATAATATTAAGACCTTTGAGAAGCTGGTTGAGAGGGATCTCAGGTTATTGGCTAGGGGTATTGTACCCCGGGGGGTTCCCTCTTTAAATAAAACGAATCTGTCAGATATTGACTTCCAGGAGATGATTGCCCTCAGGGAAGATAGGTCTATTACAATCAAAAAGGCTGATAAGGGAGGGGCCATTGTGGTGCTCTCTTCTTCAGATTTCAGGCAGAGGCACTTAGATTACTTGAGGATGTTGAATCTTATACAAAATTGACATGATCCCACATGTGAGTTTTTACACCTTTTGAAAGAGATTCTTGAAGAAGGAAAGGCCCTATTTGTACTTAACACAAAGGAATATGAGTTTCTCTACAATGCCTCACCTATTGTGCCCATCTTCCACCATCTCCCAAAGATCCATAAGTCACTTGTCCGCCCTCCTGGGCGGCCCATTGTGGCCAGTATTGGATCTTTGGGAGATGGGTTATCACGCTACATTGATGGTTTTTTACAGCCACTGGTAAAAAATCTGCCTTCTTTTCTGAGAGATTCTATGGATCTTTTATCCGCTATAAAAAATGTTATGATAGAAAAAATTAAACTAAACATATACTAAGCGCTTAACCTATTAGCCTAACTTAACAATACACGATAATGATGGATAAGTGCTCTAAATGTTGGAATTCCCTTACAAAGATACAACAATAAACTAGTGAATTCTACAGACTAATATAACAAACTGAGAAGACGGCTGCCTAAGGATTGAAAAACCACAAACCTATCCACAAGGTAAGTACAACAATAGCTTAAAAACAAAAATAAAACAAACAATGAAAGAAAACAGAAATAGTCCTTGGCGCACTATCTGGTATATAAACCTGCAGAAAAATGAAGTCCAAAGATCTTGGTAGTGAGGATTGTTGGTCCGGAATCCAATCGTACTCAAAGTCCTCTGAGGTGGTGGAATCAGATTTGTGCGAATGATGCTTTAATGCATGCCAGACCAATATGATTGGGTTCAAAGCAGGATCTTAATGAATGTTGCAGATGTGTTTTGGGGTCAATGTCTTGGAAGGACTGGTGACCACTCCAGATGTGAAGTATTCAGAAATGTTACGTTCTTCCCTCTGAGCAATAATGACCTTCTGTATGTAGACTCTCTAATATGAGGAAAAAGCCTTAATGGACTGGTCATGCACAGCTGCATCTAAAGACTTAGTAAACAATTATTTGGAAGTCTGACTCCTCCTCCCTGTCAGACTTCCAAATAATTGTTTACTAAGTCTTTAGATGCAGCTGTGCATGACCAGTCCATTAAGGCTTTTTCCTCATATTAGAGAGTCTACATACAGAAGGTCATTATTGCTCAGAGGGAAGAACGTAACATTTCTGAATACTTCACATCTGGAGTGGTCACCAGTCCTTCCAAGACATTGACCCCAAAACACATCTGCAACATTCATTAAGATCCAGCTTTGAACCCAATCATATTGGTCTGGCATGCATTAAAGCATCATTCGCACAAATCTGATTCCACCACCTCAGAGGACTTTGAGTACGATTGGATTCCGGACCAACAATCCTCACTACCAAGATCTTTGGACTTCATTTTTCTGTCAGGTTTATATACCAGATAGTGCGCCAAGGACTATTTCTGTTTTCTTTCGTTATTTATTTTATTTTTGTTTTTAAGATATAAAAAATGTTAGTTGGAAAAAGACTTTTAGATGGGTGACATTGGACGTGATGTCACTTTACTCAATCATAGATCACGAGCAAGGGATTCGAGCAGTGGAATTTTTTCTTGATGCTTCTACATTGTCCATTTCATTACGTGCCTTTCTTTTGGATTCTATTATGTTTCTGCTCACCCATAATTATTTTTCTTTTGATGCACAATTTTATCTTCAGACACGGGGTACTGCTATGGGGACGTCATTTGCCCCCTCTTATGCTAATTTGTTTGTGGGTCTTTGGGAATCCACACACATTTTCGGTGCTGATAATTCTTTTCGTCATCAGATTATTTTCTATAAACGGTATATTGACGATTTGATTATGATTTGGGATGGGGATTTATTATCACTGCATGCCTTTATTCATACACTTAATACTAATTCTTTAAATCTTAAATTTACTTATGAAGAACACATGAATCACATCAATTATTTAGACATTACTTTATTTATTGACACGACAGGCACTATTCAAACGGACATTTTTAGAAAGCCTCATTCACGTAATACTTTATTGGAAGCAGACAGCAGTCATTCTAAATCATTCATTCGAAGTATACCCAAGGCTGAATTCCTTCGACTAAGACGGCTTTGTTCAAATGACGATTTATTTGAGCATCAAGCAGAGGAATTAAAAACTCGATTTGCTCAAAGAAAATATAATCACACTGATATTGAAGCAGCATATCTGTGTGTCAAATCTACAAACAGGATCGATTTGTTATCGAACTCGTCTGTGAAGTTCAAGAAGAAACATGAATTGGATCGAGTGACGTCTGCTCTATTTGTCACCCAGTTTAGTCGCCAGGCTGAACAGATTCGTTCTATCATTTATAAACATTGGGGGACCCTCACTCTTGATAAGGACCTACATAGTTCAGTTAACCAGGGTCCAGCCATTACTTTTAGGAAATCCAAATCCTTATCTGACTATCTTTCTCCAAGATTGTTTGACTCTAAGAAGTCTAACAAATCTGTTTAAAATAAAAGGTTTTTTTAAATGTGGAAAATGTTGCGTTTGCTGCTATGCGAAACCAATTAAGTCTATTAAGACTATTTATTCTAAAAAGAACTATAGGATCCCATCCTTTATTAATTGTGACTCACAATTTGTCATATACTTTCTTACCTGTGGCTGTGGCCAAGGGTACGTGGGCTGCACTATACGCCCTGTTAAAAACAGAATCATGGAGCATATACGTTCCATTAAAAGAAAAGATTTCATGTTACCAGTTTCAAAACATTTTACTGACTGTCCTTCAGGAGGTCTATCAAATGTTCATTTTTCTGCTGTAGAACTGGTGCCCATGCCCATGAGAGGGGGTGATAGATTAAAGCTCCTCAACCAGCGGGAGATGTTTTGGATCCATTCTTTGGATACATTATCCCCTGCAGGAATTAATACAGAATGGGATCTAGAAAAGGTGAAGGGAAACACAAAATGGATGTGCCCCCTAAAAGAATTCACTTAAATGCACACCATAACAGTGTAAAAATTAACTTTTAATAAATTTACTTAAAACATATATTACCAAAGTAATGTGTAATGTGAATTAAAAATATATTAAATCAACGCTATCAGGCAACCTTGTCGTCAGTTATAAGTTCATACTATCCCATTTAACCACTTAATAATGGTGGGATATGGAGGACACAGATTGCTAGGAGTCAGGGTGTTAACCCCTCTGGAGCAACGGTGAGACCCAATAATGGAAGTGTATAGATGTACACAAGTGAGTGGCCAATGGGTTAAATGTCCAGCTACCTTGCTAGATCAGCCAGCACTGCGCACTATAATGGAGACTTTAGTGTGTTAAAATAAGAGTGCTAGAGTGATAAAGCTGGCAAATGCAGTGATAATGGTAGTACATACACTGCTTGTCCGGGATGGGAAGGGAGCGAAGATAGCAGGGATACACCATGAAAAATAAAAAATAAATGCATACAATAGTGTAATAAGTTCTTTTCAATCTGGATAAAACATGTATGTCTTGGCTCTATAGCAATGCCTACTTACAGCAGGTCAAAAGGTAAAAAGCATTGATCTACACAGCAGGTAGAAAGGTGTCAGGATCTTCAGGAACAACAGCCCAGGTTTACAGCATAAGAAATCAGCACCTCAGCTCAGACGTCAGTAGATGTGAGTGGATCAGAGACATGCAAAAGAAAGGCAGACCATAGTGTCGATCGTGCATAAAATTTATATAAACAAACAACAAATTTTAGGAATTGTACTCACATTGTGTACATAATCATAGTTCACATAAGGCTTTACTTGAGGCAAATGGAGTGCTGGTTCAGTGTGGAGCAGCTGTGCAAGGAAAGCAGGCACACTCACTATAAAATTAAAGGATTAAATAAATAACTAACTAATGGGATCAACACAGTTAGAGCCAGGAGACTGCTGACACTACATTAAAACAGCTCCAAGTAGGAGACTGACAACATTGCGCGTCCAACGTGCGTTTCCCTCCAGCAAAGGAGCTTCTTCAGGGACAAATTTTAAATCTAAAACATTTTTCATGAACATTTTGTATGAGTATTCTTGCTATGCTTCCGTCTCACGATGATAATAATGATTGTCTGTTTATTAAGTTATTTATTATTGTCATTTTTTTCTGCTTTCTAGTGATCAAATAAGATATATATTTATTAATGAATTCAATTGTCCTACATTTTCTTTTGGCATCTATTCTTCTTTATTATTTATTATTTGTTTTCCTTTTTCTAACTATATATTTACTTTTTTCTAGAATAATATTGTGTTTTACATATGTCCTTTAAACCATATCTATTGTGTCTAGGCGTTTGATGATATACCATTCATATGCCATCTTATGATATTAAAATTAACAAATCAATGGGTTAAATATACATTGAATATTCACTATAGATTTGGACATGTGTATGTTTATGTTTCCACAGTTGATATATATGTGTTATTGATATTTCTTTTGTATGTGATTGGTCTTTTTTATTAATTTTTTACCTGTTTATTCCCTCTATGTGGATCTCTTCCCTCTGAGCATTACGCCCCTTTCCTGTGTTTCATTTCACAGGGAATTTGTGTCCTGGGGGTTTGTGTTTACCTGGACACAGGTGGGCGGTGCTTTTGAGGGTGTAAACCATATAAGAGTTTGATTAAGACCAGTGAAACTACTCTTTGATAAAGCGCACCATGCGAGAGGTTTCTCTTTTTAATTAGTTATGTCCCAATAAATAATTTGTTATTTTTTCTATTAGCCTCCAGTTCTCGTTTTTTCATAGTTGTGATCCAAGTCTTTTCCTTCCTGCTTACTACGTACAGTCAAGCTGGTGGTTTTATTAAATCTACCAGTCTTAAACACTGGCATATTCTGCAAAATGATGATATATTATCTGAAAGTTGCTGTGTACCACCAATGGTGGCATTCAAAAGAGGGAGGAATCTGGCGGATAGCCTGATACATGCAGATAATGAGGGTAACTACAGAACTCCTCATTTTCTGGAGGGTGGCAGACCGGGTAACTTTAGATGCATGAGCTGCTCGGTCTGTAACAGTCTGACTACCGGTAGTCAATTCAATCACCCCCCAAAGCGGGAGAATCATAAAAATTAAAGATAGACGCCCCACAGCTTGTGCTCCGCTGCTACAGAGACTGGAACAGTGAAAGACATTATTGCTTGGCACGGCGAATTGGCTGTACTGCTGTTCAGCTGAACTGGAGACCTCCTAAGTACTACCTTGAGGCTGAGGGCTGTACTAACAGCTAACCGATTGGAAGACCACCCAGGCTGTGCGGCCCGCCCGGCCTCTCTGTGCGGCCTGCCCAGTCAGCCTTGCCTGTTTTATGTAGTGTTTGTCTTGTCCTGTTTGTCCTGCATGTTTGGTTGTTTGCATACTGCACTATGATATGTTTTCTTTGTCTATTTTTTCTCCCATGAACATACATATGGAGTCCAATCATTGAAGACAAGCTGTGAAGATACTACTGCAGCTATCTACTATTCTGAGACTCTTTCAGTGCTGGACATTAGTATCACCTTGGACTAATTGGCGCCGGTCTGTATTGTTTATTATCGGTTAAAGCCTTACTTCACAAATGTAGTAAAGTGCTTTAAAACATTTTTTTGATTTCAACCTTCCCCAGCGATCGCATCTGTCTATCTAAACCTTGTGTCGCCCTGCTCCTTACTTCCCTTCTCCTTTCCCACTCAACCTGTCTTCACCAACCTACTAACACTTCTCTACCTCCTTTGATACCTAACCTACCAAGTCCTACTTCACGTCCCCCTTCACTCCACTTCCAGTTACCACTCCCACTATCTAACTTGCACATTTCTATAGCTTTCTGATTTCCTCACTTCTCCACATTTATTCTTCTTTCTTTCTAGCTCCCTACTTCCTCTCCTCCTTGCTCTCCCCTCTACCACTTCCTTACTACTTGCTGCATCCCTACCCCACTTTAAATTCAAGTCTACTTCCTTACTCCTTCTTATAGTATTGTCTCCTTAAATGTCTCCACTTCGGCTTATTTCCTCTCATCTACTTGCTTTTATCCTCTTACTAACTCCCTCTCTATCACTCACCCTGCCCTTACTCGCTTAATGGTTCTGCCGCTACGGCGCTATACTAATTCCCTTCCCATATGTCTTTCTATTCTTCCCAGACTCAAAATTCAAAAAGCCCGCGTCGGGCCGGTGAGATGACTAATCCAGGCCTGCGCGGGTCATCCGGCGCATTCTGGACGCCTTGATGGGCTTACGGCTGTCCTTGGTCTTGCTGGTGACGTCATCTGGTCGCGCCGGTGGGAGCTGGTTCCGCGCCACCTCCAAGATGGCGCCGCTCCTTCCGGGGCACAGCTGTGATGCGTATCCGGGGGGCGGCCATTTTGGAAGACGTCTCTCACCAGTGCGGAGGTGCGTGCGCCCGCTCCTGTTTCCCGCTCACCGCTCTCTTCCTGCTCCTGCGGTTCACTGTGGATTCCCGCCTTCTAGAGCTGCTTCGCCATCTTGTGTCGGGGGCCGCCATCATCAGAAAGGTAGGCCGCAAATTTTCTCACCAGGGATTCAGTTTCAGCGCAGGTTGCTTGATCACTGGACATCTGTAGTTGGGGTGTCGGGGATCACCGCTCTTTCACTCGGGGGTGAGTTTCTTTATTTGGTGACAGCTTCACCGTGGCCGGGGACCAGACCTCAAGTAGGGGGACGAGAACTGGAGGAGAAGCAAAGAAACACAGGTTGCTGAGGCCATGACACCGAGGGATTAGCCTGATACACTACAGGGGTGAACAAAGCCGGGACAGACTCTGGTTATGCATAGTATATGTTAGGTTTTATTCATTCAAGCTCAGGAAGAGCGAGGCAGGAGTGGGGGGGAGTGACCTGCTTCAAAAATCCGCATGGGCCACGCACTAGGGGGGAGGAGGGGGGATCTCCTGGGCCCTAGTGAAGTCCTTTGGGACTGGACGCAGTGGGTGAGTGAACTTCATCCCACGTTTCCTCCGGGCGGTTGGAGAGGAGTCCAGCTTCCCAAAGGCGGTGATCTCGTCAAGGAGGCGACGTCGCCGAGACGACGAGAATTCTACTGTCTTTTGTCTTGTCTAGTGTTTGTTGTGTCCCCCCAGGTGTACCCTCTTGTGTGCTCCCCCTTGTGTATTGCTGAAGGTGGTGAAGTGAGGTATTGCAGTTCGAGAAGAAGAGGAGGTCGGGATTGTGGTCCAGGTGCATCAATCAAGAACAGATATCGGCAGCAAAGTCATCTCATACTTTTAAATGAGTAAGGAACTCAGGCTAGTATCACATAACATTAAGGGGTTTAACAGCCCGGTTAAACGCAGAATCGCCTTCCGAGATTATAAGCGTAAAGGGGCAGAAATTCTGTTTCTGCAAGAAACACACTTCTCTCAAGACAACTACCCCAAATTCCTGGATAAGGACTACCCGACACACTTTTTGTCTTCCGCGAAAGTAAAAAAAAAAGGGGTGGCCATACTAATTCATAAAAGAATACCGTTCGTACCCGATAGGACTTTCAAAGATAAAGAGGGCAGATTCCTCATAGTAAGAGGTGCAATCCAAGGGTTCCCAATTACTCTAGCAACAATATATGCCCCTAATGAGACGGCCCCCGTTTTTTTCTCTACCTTCTTTGGGAAACTCAACAAAGTGGCCAGAGGTAATATCATTGTCGCTGGAGACTTGAACAGGGCACTACGGGAGGACCTTGACAGATGTTCATCCACTAATATTACACACAGATCTGACATACTAACAATTAAAAAAGGGTTACGTGACTGCCAACTACTCGACATCTGGAGGGAACAACACCAGAGACTGAGAGAATACACCTTCTACTCACACCCACATGACACATATAGCAGGATAGATTACTTCCTTGTATCCAACAGAATGGTCCCTGGGGTCTCTCGCACCGAGATCCATGATATTTCATGGTCAGACCATGCATCTATAGAGCTGCGGTGCACACTAATCCCACTAGACAGACCTAGAGCGAACTGGAAACTAAACGAAATCTTGCTGAAAATCCCAGCCCTACAGGTGGAAATTGGGGAAAAGCTCACACAATACTTCGAGGAGAATGAGGGGAGTGTGGCTACGCACTCCAGACTGTGGGAGGCCCATAAGGCTACCCTCAGGGGGGTCATTATGAATCTGGCCGCTAAACGGAAAAGAGAACGGGAGGGAAAAATTTTGAAGCTAGAGGAACAGCTAGCAGAGCTTTCCTCCCTCCACAAAAAAATAAGAATGCCCACACGTTAACTCAAATACTAGCCACTAAAACTAGTCTTAACCTCCTCCTCTCCGCCCAGGCCGAGAAGGAATTGACCTGGTCCAAGCGGAAATTTTATGAAAAAGCTAACAAGCCTGACACACTACTTGCCAATAAGCTAAAAAAACAAGCTTCCAAACTATCACATTCACGCAATTCGAAACCAAGATGGGGACCTTACCTCCATCCCAGCGAACATAGCAGGGGAATTCAAAAAGTATTACGAAATATTATACAATGGAGATAAGGTAACCCATAATCCGAAAACAAAGGAGGATTTACGGACCTTCTTAATAGAGGCACATTTACCCATTTTGAAGAGATGCGAAAGGGAGGCACTCCAGTCGGACTTCACGATGGAGGAACTCTCTGGGGTCATCAAAGCACTAAAACCGGCTAAAGCCCCAGGGCCAGATGGCTTTTCGAACTTATATTACAATAAATATTTAAAAATTCTAGCCCCCCACATGTTAAAGTTATTCAATGAAATCTTAGCAGGGGCCTCATTCCCAGCACAAATGCTCCAAGCCTCAATATCGGTGATCCATAAACCCGGAAAGGACCCGGCAGACTGTAAGAGCTACCGGCCCATTTCACTGATTAACTTGGACCTCAAAATATACTCTAAACTTATAGCCAACAGGGTGGGTAGTGTTCTTCCCGGGTTAATTCACACGGATCAAGTAGGGTTTATCGGAGGTAGACAAGCGGCAGATAACACCAGGAGAATTATTGACCTAATTGATCTGGCCCAAAAAGAAAAAATTCACTCCATGGTGTTAAGTCTGGACGCTGAAAAAGCCTTCGATAGAATAGATTGGCCCTACCTATCGGAAACACTGAGAGCATTTGGCTTTGAGGGACGCCTCCTGCAGGCCATCCTGGCGTTGTATAAAAACCCAACAGCAAGAGTGAGATATCAAGGTTTCCCCTCAGAACAGTTTGAAATCAAAAGCGGAACACGTCAAGGATGCCCGCTGTCGCCACTACTGTTCGCCTTATGTATAGAGCCTTTGGCGGCACACATCAGAAATAACCCAGATATCTCTGGTATCCCTGTGGGAGACCAAATGCACAAAGCCGCTCTATATGCGGACGATGTCATTCTCACAATAGCCAAATCTCTCACATCTCTCCCAAATGTATTCAACATACTGGGCAAATTTAACCAAATTTCGGGATTTAAGATCAATCAGTCTAAATCAGAAGCCCTCAATATTAATCTACCAAAAGAAGTTGAAAAACTGATTGACCTCAATTTTCAGTTCAAATGGCAACCCTCCGCTATCAAATATTTAGGGGTTTATCTCACAAGGGAGTACAAAACTTTATATAAAGCAAATTTCCCCAAGATCATAAAGACGCTGGGGGAGGATCTCCGAACCTGGATGAAGGGGAGCATCTCATGGATTGGGAGGATACATAGCGTGAAAATGAATCTCCTCCCAAAGATGCTATATCTTTTCCAGAGTCTCCCTATCCCTTTGGTGCAGGCGGACATCCTCTCCCTCCAGTCAAAAATTATAAAATTTATTTGGAACGGGAAAAACCCAAGAATTGCTAAAGGAATATTAAAACGTCCCATTCATCCTGCGGAGGGTGAGCGGTGCCTTGCTTGCAGGCCTACTATAAAGCAGCCCAATTAGGGCAGATTTTCCAATGGCACACAGACCCAAGCCTACGGAGATGGGTTGAGTTGGAGAAGAGATGCTGTGCACCAATTGAAATCCGAAATTTAATCTGGCTACCCAGAGAAGGGGTACGCAAGATGAACAATCCGCTGCAGACCATGGTCAATTCATTATAAGTTTGGGAGGCCACGAAATTCAAATGTAATTTGACTACCAAAACATCATTAATGACACCAATAGTGGGCAACCCAGACTTCGCTCCGGACCTGAATAGCAAAAATTTCTTGATATGGACTCAGAAGGGCTTCTCCCGTCTAAAAGATCTGGAGGGCATAACGACCATACAAACATTTGACCAAATTAAATCCTCTAAGAATATCCCAAACAAATTTTTTAGGTACCTCCAGATCAGAGATTTCTACAATAAAACGCCAATTCGACCGGCGCGAACAAATTTTGAGCAGCTGTGTTCCAGAGATACGGACACAAGGGGACTCACATCTAGAATGTACAGGGAAGTGATCTGCCAGAAGTCGCCCATTGACAATAGACTGAGTTACATGAGACACTGGGAATCAGACCTAGGAGAGACTTTAGAGGACGACGAATGGGACAGAATTATACAGGCGGCGGCGAAAAGCTCAATCTGCACCACATTAAAGGAGAACGCATATAAAGTCCTTATGAGGTGGTATTACACTCCGACGCGCTTAGCGAAATTTGTAAAAGGCTACTCCCCTCTCTGCCCTAAACAGTGTGGGGAAGCAGCTGACCTCCGACATATGTTGTGGTCTTGCACTAAGGGGGCCCCTATTTGGGAACAAATCAGAGATTGGATTCAGCGGATTCTCGATTTGGAGATCCCCCTGGACCCGTGGCTGTTCCTATTGGGCATGCGGATCCAGGGTCTGTCAAATGCGTCGCATAAATTAATCGCGCATTTTGCTACAGCCACAAGATGTGAGATCGCAGCATTATGGAAACAGCAGGAGATACCAATTATCCCTAAGATCAAAAACAGAATTTGGCATGTCTGCCGGATGGAACAATTAACGAGTTTAGTTAATGACTCCGGCACAAATTTTCTAAAGGTCTGGGATCCATGGTTGACCCAGGTAGACATCCCAGGAGTGGACGCCACCTCAATCTTGCACTAATTAAACTAGGTGCGTTCTCCTTTAAGGGCAGATTAGACAACACGACTCAGCGACGCACAGTTAGCAGACCTTCATGTAGTCATAGAATAGGGAAAAACAAATAAAAGAAAGAAACCTCAGAAGAACCTGTCCCAGTTAAAACCCTTAGCTATTGCCTAAAAGGTTGAACAAGAGATATCTAAAAAAACTGCACCAGAGCCTGGCAACCTACCACCTCCCTCCCACCCCTAACCTCTTTCCCTGTCCCCTTGTCAAGTTCGTCTGGTCTTGTTTGTAAAGTGTTAAGTGGATGTGTCTTCGAGGCGTCATTACATGTGTTTAACAAAACTGGAAATGTAATAATGGGCTGTGGAACATTGGCTGTATTTGTACTTTCCAATAAAAATTTAAAGTTGAAAAAAAAACAAAACATTTTTTTATATTGCATTGAGTAATGGAAACCCAGGACAGTGTTGGTGCTAGCTAGATATAAACACTCCAGACATGTACCAATCTTTAAACCCTTGGGTATTTAATGTTGGTACAGATAAGAAGCATGGCTTACTCCAACCCGTTTACCCTGTGGTCAAAATATTAGTACAGCTCAACCCCGTTATAGCGCAATCTGCTATAGCGCGAATCCGCTTTTAATGCTGTCTGAGCGTGGCTCCCGATTTAAAAACATCTCCAAGGTTTTATTTTTATATAATATTCAATGCATTATTGCTAACAGACACACGCTGATACACATATATACACACCCCTACACCATGCGGGAATTGAACCCATGATCTTTCATATGCTGGTGCAATTCTCTAGCTGCTACACCACAGTATTGGTGTGATGAATCTGACTCTATAAACAAACGTAACATCTACTGCACAGTGCAGTCCATGGGTGATCAGGGTTCAATTCCCGCATGTGTATTATATAAAATGTATTCACTGTTGGGCTGTCATTGATCAGAGAAGGGTCATGTGACCCTCCTGCGCTCAAAAGTCAGTCAAATTGAAAGCTTGGGAGAGCGTATGTAAGCACCTCGGAGCCTGATGAAGTGGAGAGAGCTGCAGATGCCGGGTAAGTCCTCGCAGAACCGTTCTTCCTGATTGCGCCGACCATTTCGCGATCCTGGTTATAACGTGCTCATTATGTGGACCAAGAGCACCGCGTTATAACGGGATTCAGCTGTATTAAGGGTTTCATATTTTTTTTTTTCATTTACAAACCTACTTTACATCCCTATCATTAAAATATATATATATATATACACACACACACACACACACACACACACACACACACACACACACACACACACACACACACACACACACACACACACACACACACACACACACACACACACACACACACACACACAGTTAGGTCCGGAAATAATTGGACACTGACAGAATTTTCATAATTTTGGCTCTGTACGCCACCACAATGGATTTGAAATGAAACAACTGAGATGCAATAGAAGTGTAGACTTTCAGCTTTAATTCAAGGGGTTGAACAAAAATATCGTATGAAACGTTTAGGAATTGCAACCATTTTCATACACAGTCCCCTTATTTCAGGGGCTCAAATGTAATTGGACAAATTAACACAATCATAAATAAAATGTTAATTTTTAATACTTTGTCGAGAATCCTTTGCAGGCAATGACTGAAGTCTGGAACGCATGGACATCACCAAACGCTGGGTTTCCTCCTTTGTGATGCTTTGCCAGGCCTTTACTGCAGCTGTCTTCAGTTGTTGTTTGTTCGTGAGTCTTTCTGCATTAAGTTTTGTCTTCAGCAAGTGAAATGCATGCTCGATCGGGTTGAGATCAGGTGATTGACTCGGCCATTGCAGAATATTTCACTTCTTTGCCTTAAAAACATCCTGGGTTTCTTTCGCAGTATGTTTTGGGTCATTGTCCATCTGTAAAGTGAAGCGCCGTCCAATCAACTTCACTGAATTTGGCTGAATCTGAGCAGACAATATATCCCTATACACTTCAGAATTCATCCGGCTGCTTCTGTCTTCGTTCACATCATCAAAAACCACTAGTGACCCAGTGCCATTGTAAACCATGCATGCCCATGCCATCACTGCCTCCACCGTGTTTTACAGATGATGTGGTACACAGCAACTCTCTTTTTTAGATGTCCTCATTACACAGACTAATGGGGAGTTACATACTGATCTTTTTAGAAAGGATACATACAGAAATGCCATTTTAAGGGCAGATAACCATCATCCTCCTTCTCTTATTGATGCATTACCTTTTTCACAGAAAGTCCGGGTCTGCAAAATCACGAGCAGGAAGGATAATATTGAACCAGCTATTGGAGAACTACGTAGTAGATTCCTGGCTAGGGGATATCCTCCTGCTGTGTTAGACCGGGCACTGGATAAAGAGGTAAGTGCTACCAAAAATAAGAAGGAGGACAGGCTTGTATTTACCACTACGTACAGTCATAAGCGAAGCAGAGGAAAAGACCTCCCAGCCCGACGCTACAAGCCTGGTAGACAGCGTGTATCACGCGCAGGCTGTATTAACCCCCAGCACATCGGAGACCAACCATGTAGGAATAAGCACTGTAGCTGTGATGAATCCTTGATCACATTGAACGGGAAAACACTGGACACGATGGGCCCTTGGTCCCTCTAAGGATTCATTTTGCTGGGGGTTAATACAGCATGCGCGTGATACACGCTATCTACCAGGATTGTAACATTGGGCTGGGAGGTCTTTTCCTCTGCTTCGCATATTGCTGGTTTGGCCACGGCTGCTCAGCCTGGAATTAAGACTTTCATTATTGACATTATAAGAAGAGGCTTATACCCCGTGAATATGTATGTAATCACTTAATTGGTGATTTGAGAACTGGAGTGCTATCGTTATTTTTTTTTCTAACCATTTATTTATTTATTTTTTGTGGCATCTATTTATTCACATTTTTTCTTTCTGTGGAACATTTTTTTTTATTTCTCTGGAGTGAGTATTCGTGCTATTCCTATCCTGTGTGTTTTTTATTATGGAAGATTATGTAGAAGTGGAGGATGAGGAAGGGGTTACTGATACCTATGCCTTTAACTGTGGAGACACTCACCGTCAGAGGAGGGCAGAGTCAGTTTTTGATGAAGGTGCTAATTTCATCTGTGAAGAGCCTGCTGACTTAATTACCCACTTCCTTACATTGGAAAAACTGTTATCACAGGACATTAGGTATTGGTGGGACATTACCACTCTTGAGAACTATGCTAGAGTTAAAAGGATTCCGTGAGGCTTACGCTTGAAAAAGGTACCGTCCTTTGGCTTTATTAATAAAGATTTTGAGAATGACTGGAAAGCCATATTAGATCATTGCTCATTTAAGCTAATCAAATTGATCATTAAGTATAAGCTAAATTAAAAAAAAGAAAGTGAGAGCCAATGTGAAAGTCCTACAGGATAAATTGAAAGGTTGCAGAAAAATGGAGAATTTTATTAAATATGACCAAACACTTTTAAGCAACGTGGGTGCTATGGAAAAGTCTCTAATGATTAAGAAACAACAAAAGTTTGATAGGGACAAGATAGACTATGAGAAGCAGCAAGTTTATATATGGCAACGCTACACTACAAACGCACAAAAGCCACAACCAAAATCTGGTTCTAAATATCAGAATAATAAAAAACAAGGTGACTCCAAGAACCCGAATAAATCCATCCTAAAACGCCATGGAAACGCTTCCAGTTTTGAGTCAGATGGTTCTGACTATGAGAGTCGTTCACTAGGCGTTTCCTTTTGTGATGATGATGATAATTGGCGAGTTAGATCTACCTCCCCTGAAACCGACTCTTCACAAAAATCTGTTATGATGCCCTCTCGGAAAGAAGATAAACCTTCATACTCCTTGTTTCAAAAGGAGTCAAAAAACGAAAGAGGACAAGGAGATCATCAAAGAAGAGAAGGGGGGAGGGGGATCCGGGGGATCGAGCAAAAGAAAGAAATATGCATAGGAGAAGTTGTGGATAATGTTATCAACATTTCACATAAGACTCTTACAGATGACCAGATTGCGGTTCTAAATAGAGGTTTAAATTTTGCCCCATACCAAGATTTTAATTTATTCAATACCATCATTGATCTCCAAAAATTAATTCGCAAATTGTCTCTTAAAAAATATTTTAATAGAAAAAAGGGACAACAGAGGTTCCACTATATTCCACTGATAGAGGTCTAGCTGAGAATGTTGATGGTATTGATGTTTCAATGGAGAATTTGGATTTGCATTCATTTCGTGAACAATGTGCTTTATCAGATCTTAGAGATCTTTATGATGAACAAAATCAGGATTTGGAGCCTGAGATCCCTTCCTCATTCAGCTTCTTTGGGCAATTACACTTAGGTCTTAAGAAGAAATCAACCTTTTGCCCTCATATTTTTAACAATCATAATATTAAGACCTTTGAGAAGCTGGTTGAGAGGGATCTCAGGTTATTGGCTAGGGGTATTGTACCCCGGGGGGTTCCCTCTTTAAATAAAACGAATCTGTCAGATATTGACTTCCAGGAGATGATTGCCCTCAGGGAAGATAGGTCTATTACAATCAAAAAGGCTGATAAGGGAGGGGCCATTGTGGTGCCCTCTTCTTCAGATTATCAGGCAGAGGCACTTAGATTACTTGAGGATGTTGAATCTTATACAAAATTGACATGATCCCACATGTGAGTTTTTACACCTTTTGAAAGAGATTCTTGAAGAAGGAAAGGCCCTATTTGTACTTAACACAAAGGAATATGAGTTTCTCTACAATGCCTCACCTATTGTGCCCATCTTCCACCATCTCCCAAAGATCCATAAGTCACTTGTCCGCCCTCCTGGGCGGCCCATTGTGGCCAGTATTGGATCTTTGGGAGATGGGTTATCACGCTACATTGATGGTTTTTTACAGCCACTGGTAAAAAATCTGCCTTCTTTTCTGAGAGATTCTATGGATCTTTTATCCGCTATAAAAAATGTTATGATAGAAAAAATTAAACTAAACATATACTAAGCGCTTAACCTATTAGCCTAACTTAACAATACACGATAATGATGGATAAGTGCTCTAAATGTTGGAATTCCCTTACAAAGATACAACAATAAACTAGTGAATTCTACAGACTAATATAACAAACTGAGAAGACGGCTGCCTAAGGATTGAAAAACCACAAACCTATCCACAAGGTAAGTACAACAATAGCTTAAAAACAAAAATAAAACAAACAATGAAAGAAAACAGAAATAGTCCTTGGCGCACTATCTGGTATATAAACCTGCAGAAAAATGAAGTCCAAAGATCTTGGTAGTGAGGATTGTTGGTCCGGAATCCAATCGTACTCAAAGTCCTCTGAGGTGGTGGAATCAGATTTGTGCGAATGATGCTTTAATGCATGCCAGACCAATATGATTGGGTTCAAAGCAGGATCTTAATGAATGTTGCAGATGTGTTTTGGGGTCAATGTCTTGGAAGGACTGGTGACCACTCCAGATGTGAAGTATTCAGAAATGTTACGTTCTTCCCTCTGAGCAATAATGACCTTCTGTATGTAGACTCTCTAATATGAGGAAAAAGCCTTAATGGACTGGTCATGCACAGCTGCATCTAAAGACTTAGTAAACAATTATTTGGAAGTCTGACTCCTCCTCCCTGTCAGACTTCCAAATAATTGTTTACTAAGTCTTTAGATGCAGCTGTGCATGACCAGTCCATTAAGGCTTTTTCCTCATATTAGAGAGTCTACATACAGAAGGTCATTATTGCTCAGAGGGAAGAACGTAACATTTCTGAATACTTCACATCTGGAGTGGTCACCAGTCCTTCCAAGACATTGACCCCAAAACACATCTGCAACATTCATTAAGATCCAGCTTTGAACCCAATCATATTGGTCTGGCATGCATTAAAGCATCATTCGCACAAATCTGATTCCACCACCTCAGAGGACTTTGAGTACGATTGGATTCCGGACCAACAATCCTCACTACCAAGATCTTTGGACTTCATTTTTCTGTCAGGTTTATATACCAGATAGTGCGCCAAGGACTATTTCTGTTTTCTTTCGTTATTTATTTTATTTTTGTTTTTAAGATATAAAAAATGTTAGTTGGAAAAAGACTTTTAGATGGGTGACATTGGACGTGATGTCACTTTACTCAATCATAGATCACGAGCAAGGGATTCGAGCAGTGGAATTTTTTCTTGATGCTTCTACATTGTCCATTTCATTACGTGCCTTTCTTTTGGATTCTATTATGTTTCTGCTCACCCATAATTATTTTTCTTTTGATGCACAATTTTATCTTCAGACACGGGGTACTGCTATGGGGACGTCATTTGCCCCCTCTTATGCTAATTTGTTTGTGGGTCTTTGGGAATCCACACACATTTTCGGTGCTGATAATTCTTTTCGTCATCAGATTATTTTCTATAAACGGTATATTGACGATTTGATTATGATTTGGGATGGGGATTTATTATCACTGCATGCCTTTATTCATACACTTAATACTAATTCTTTAAATCTTAAATTTACTTATGAAGAACACATGAATCACATCAATTATTTAGACATTACTTTATTTATTGACACGACAGGCACTATTCAAACGGACATTTTTAGAAAGCCTCATTCACGTAATACTTTATTGGAAGCAGACAGCAGTCATTCTAAATCATTCATTCGAAGTATACCCAAGGCTGAATTCCTTCGACTAAGACGGCTTTGTTCAAATGACGATTTATTTGAGCATCAAGCAGAGGAATTAAAAACTCGATTTGCTCAAAGAAAATATAATCACACTGATATTGAAGCAGCATATCTGTGTGTCAAATCTACAAACAGGATCGATTTGTTATCGAACTCGTCTGTGAAGTTCAAGAAGAAACATGAATTGGATCGAGTGACGTCTGCTCTATTTGTCACCCAGTTTAGTCGCCAGGCTGAACAGATTCGTTCTATCATTTATAAACATTGGGGGACCCTCACTCTTGATAAGGACCTACATAGTTCAGTTAACCAGGGTCCAGCCATTACTTTTAGGAAATCCAAATCCTTATCTGACTATCTTTCTCCAAGATTGTTTGACTCTAAGAAGTCTAACAAATCTGTTTAAAATAAAAGGTTTTTTTAAATGTGGAAAATGTTGCGTTTGCTGCTATGCGAAACCAATTAAGTCTATTAAGACTATTTATTCTAAAAAGAACTATAGGATCCCATCCTTTATTAATTGTGACTCACAATTTGTCATATACTTTCTTACCTGTGGCTGTGGCCAAGGGTACGTGGGCTGCACTATACGCCCTGTTAAAAACAGAATCATGGAGCATATACGTTCCATTAAAAGAAAAGATTTCATGTTACCAGTTTCAAAACATTTTACTGACTGTCCTTCAGGAGGTCTATCAAATGTTCATTTTTCTGCTGTAGAACTGGTGCCCATGCCCATGAGAGGGGGTGATAGATTAAAGCTCCTCAACCAGCGGGAGATGTTTTGGATCCATTCTTTGGATACATTATCCCCTGCAGGAATTAATACAGAATGGGATCTAGAAAAGGTGAAGGGAAACACAAAATGGATGTGCCCCCTAAAAGAATTCACTTAAATGCACACCATAACAGTGTAAAAATTAACTTTTAATAAATTTACTTAAAACATATATTACCAAAGTAATGTGTAATGTGAATTAAAAATATATTAAATCAACGCTATCAGGCAACCTTGTCGTCAGTTATAAGTTCATACTATCCCATTTAACCACTTAATAATGGTGGGATATGGAGGACACAGATTGCTAGGAGTCAGGGTGTTAACCCCTCTGGAGCAACGGTGAGACCCAATAATGGAAGTGTATAGATGTACACAAGTGAGTGGCCAATGGGTTAAATGTCCAGCTACCTTGCTAGATCAGCCAGCACTGCGCACTATAATGGAGACTTTAGTGTGTTAAAATAAGAGTGCTAGAGTGATAAAGCTGGCAAATGCAGTGATAATGGTAGTACATACACTGCTTGTCCGGGATGGGAAGGGAGCGAAGATAGCAGGGATACACCATGAAAAATAAAAAATAAATGCATACAATTGTGTAATAAGTTCTTTTCAATCTGGATAAAACATGTATGTCTTGGCTCTATAGCAATGCCTACTTACAGCAGGTCAAAAGGTAAAAAGCATTGATCTACACAGCAGGTAGAAAGGTGTCAGGATCTTCAGGAACAACAGCCCAGGTTTACAGCATAAGAAATCAGCACCTCAGCTCAGACGTCAGTAGATGTGAGTGGATCAGAGACATGCAAAAGAAAGGCAGACCATAGTGTCGATCGTGCATAAAATTTATATAAACAAACAACAAATTTTAGGAATTGTACTCACATTGTGTACATAATCATAGTTCACATAAGGCTTTACTTGAGGCAAATGGAGTGCTGGTTCAGTGTGGAGCAGCTCACCGGGGATCTTCTCCTTAGACTCACAACAGACCGGGTGGGAGATGGCGTCTGACGTCACATCCGCTGTTGGGGTGACGGCATCCGGTCTTGGAGGCAAACGGTGGGGGAACTCAGCAACTCTGAAGCCTTCAGTAGAAAGAGCAGCTGCAGCAATGAAAGTGGCTCTACGCGTTTCGTCGTACTAGACAACTTCCTCAGGAGCATTCATTGAGGAGAAGATCCCCGGTGAGCTGCTCCACACTGAACCAGCACTCCATTTGCCTCAAGTAAAGCCTTATGTGAACTATGATTATGTACACAATGTGAGTACAATTCCTAAAATTTGTTGTTTGTTTATATAAATTTTATGCACGATCGACACTATGGTCTGCCTTTCTTTTGCATGTCTCTGATCCACTCACATCTACTGACGTCTGAGCTGAGGTGCTGATTTCTTATACTGTAAACCTGGGCTGTTGTTCCTGAAGATCCTGACACCTTTCTACCTGCTGTGTAGATCAATGCTTTTTACCTTTTGACCTGCTGTAAGTAGGCATTGCTATAGAGCCAAGACATACATGTTTTATCCAGATTGAAAAGAACTTATTACACTATTGTATGCATTTATTTTTTATTTTTCATGGTGTATCCCTGCTATCTTCGCTCCCTTCCCATCCCGGACAAGCTACTATTGAAAGGAATCTGTACACATTCCTGGAAGGTTGAGAATTTGATCAGTGATCACCTTGACACATTTTATTTTGAATTTTAATTTTGTGCACTATTTTATCACAGATTGGGTGTGGTTAGCGCCGGTAACAAATCACTTTAAGTTCACTTAGTACATACACTGCAGCATAGACCTGCCAGACACGGCAGTGCTGTGCAAGGAAAGCAGGCACACTCACTATAAAATTAAAGGATTAAATAAATAACTAACTAATGGGATCAACACAGTTAGAGCCAGGAGACTGCTGACACTACATTAAAACAGCTCCAAGTAGGAGACTGACAACATTGCGCGTCCAACGTGCGTTTCCCTCCAGCAAAGGAGCTTCTTCAGGGACAAATTTTAAATCTAAAACATTTTTCATGAACATTTTGTATGAGTATTCTTGCTATGCTTCCGTCTCACGATGATAATAATGATTGTCTGTTTATTAAGTTATTTATTATTGTCATTTTTTTCTGCTTTCTAGTGATCAAATAAGATATATATTTATTAATGAATTCAATTGTCCTACATTTTCTTTTGGCATCTATTCTTCTTTATTATTTATTATTTGTTTTCCTTTTTCTAACTATATATTTACTTTTTTCTAGAATAATATTGTGTTTTACATATGTCCTTTAAACCATATCTATTGTGTCTAGGCGTTTGATGATATACCATTCATATGCCATCTTATGATATTAAAATTAACAAATCAATGGGTTAAATATACATTGAATATTCACTATAGATTTGGACATGTGTATGTTTATGTTTCCACAGTTGATATATATGTGTTATTGATATTTCTTTTGTATGTGATTGGTCTTTTTTATTAATTTTTTACCTGTTTATTCCCTCTATGTGGATCTCTTCCCTCTGAGCATTACGCCCCTTTCCTGTGTTTCATTTCACAGGGAATTTGTGTCCTGGGGGTTTGTGTTTACCTGGACACAGGTGGGCGGTGCTTTTGAGGGTGTAAACCATATAAGAGTTTGATTAAGACCAGTGAAACTACTCTTTGATAAAGCGCACCATGCGAGAGGTTTCTCTTTTTAATTAGTTATGTCCCAATAAATAATTTGTTATTTTTTCTATTAGCCTCCAGTTCTCGTTTTTTCATAGTTGTGATCCAAGTCTTTTCCTTCCTGCTTACTACGTACAGTCAAGCTGGTGGTTTTATTAAATCTACCAGTCTTAAACACTGGCATATTCTGCAAAATGATGATATATTATCTGAAAGTTGCTGTGTACCACCAATGGTGGCATTCAAAAGAGGGAGGAATCTGGCGGATAGCCTGATACATGCAGATAATGAGGGTAACTACAGAACTCCTCATTTTCTGGAGGGTGGCAGACCGGGTAACTTTAGATGCATGAGCTGCTCGGTCTGTAACAGTCTGACTACCGGTAGTCAATTCAGTCACCCCCCAAAGCGGGAGAATCATAAAAATTAAAAATAGACGCCCCACAGCGTGTGCTCCGCTGCTACAGAGACTGGAACAGTGAAAGACATTATTGCTTGGCACGGCGAATTGGCTGTACTGCTGTTCAAGCTGAACTGGAGACCTCCTAAGTACTACCTTGAGGCTGAGGGCTGTACTAACAGCTAACCGATTGGAAGACCACCCAGGCCCTACCCCCGAGGCTGAGGGATTGAGAAGGAGAGAGCCACGACATCTCTATTGGCGTCCGTTGGTGCTTGGGTAACATTAACCCTGAAATGATTGTTTTTTCTATCTAAATGTACGCTTAATACTCACCTTTATTTTGTGGTTACTAATATAATTTTTAATGCACTATGAGCGTTGTGCGCTGTGTTTTTTTGTATTTCTGTTTGCTATTAGGGGGTATTTGAGCCATCCCTGGTGCCACAGCTGCAGACGTTCCATATACTCTACGTGTTTAAAGGTCACCTCTTTTTGTACATCACTATATCACCTCACTTTTATTGATTGTAGTAGCGCACTATATCTTTTCACATTTTCTCACTCCAGATAGGGAGACTTTCTTATTGAGACGTGAAGCATTCTGGATACATGCTTTAAATACCAGCAACGGTATGGGTCTTAATGAGCAACAGAATTTAAAATGCTTCCTTAATAGAAGGTAATTTTTTGTCTTTCTACAGGCATATTTGATCTTGCACCATCCATGGACTCTGCACTTACCTATTGGGAAAATTATCCTTTTTGTGTGGTTTTTTTCCCTTCCCTCCCTCCCCCTTCTCTCCCCCCCCCCCCCCCCTGGCTGTGTGTACCCATTTCTGACTAGGTATACACACTAGTATATTCTAAATACTGATGTACTGCATATTCTTATGTGGCATTTCACGGTAACTTTGCAGGATTATACTGATGTCATCAGCAGTATACAGTCACATGTTTTTAATAGTATATTGCTGTATTAGTTTTGTGCACATATGCTTTATGAATATTTTGGTGTGTGGTTTATTTACACTTTCAGGGTGATTTATAGGAGTGTGTCACTCCTCCCTGCTCTGACACTGATCCCATGGCGACGGATACATCTTTGTCCAGCCCTGTGAGTACAGTCTTGATTGGTGCACACCCCCCCCTTCCCCCCGACGGGCGGGTCACGCTGACGTCATCATGGGGGAGTGTTCAGTCTGGGGAGAGGTGTGGCTGTGGCTGCATTCCTCCAAGACAGCTCTATGCTGTATTGCCAGGGATTTAGACCTAGACGTCTGACGTCACTAGGGGGCGCCATATGGTAGCTCTGACATCACTAGGGGGCGCCATATGGTAGCTCTGACGTCACTAGGGGGCGTCAACATCCTGGTTATGTGGCAGAGCGGGGAGAGTATCAGGGGGGTGGTATATATTGTGACTGTTTTCTTGTGTTTGGTAGCCTTCACCTTGAGAAAGGCAGTATTAGACTGCCGAAACGTTGGACTTTATGGCATATTAAACCTCCTTTGAGTAAGACCGTGTGCCTGCTTCTTCTTCTTTGTCCGGCTACAGGAAGGGTCAGGAGACAGGGAGGACAGAGGCAGGAGAAACCCATCTGACTCCGGCCTTGCCTGTCCCTACGAATACAAACATACAACCCCTCACTGAATAACATAGCCCTAATCCCATGTAATAATCCTGGGTGTAAACAAAATAATGGTTTTATGAATATTGTAATGGTTTATTAGGGACCTAGGAGGTGGCTAGTGGTGCTGTTATGTGTATTTTTGTTTATTGTGGGTAGTGGGGGTGGATGAACGGGGTATTGGCCCCAAGGATGGGTGTTTAGGCCTACCGGGTGGGGGGGGGGGGGTAGCGGGAGGGGTTAACCCCTTCATTACCTTAGCGGTATTAACCACGAAGTTAAAGAAGAGGTTAAGTCATCCTGCAACCCCCTGGCAAGGCCTAAACACCCACCCAGGGCCAAATACCACCTTCACCCACCCCCGCTACCCACAATAAGCCTGGCACGGGTGTATAACCCCTTCATTGCCTTGGCGGTAATGAAGTTGCCTGTAAATGCATTTTTTATGCATCGGATTCATGCCGGGGGTCTCTGGTGCTGATATTAATGGATATCAGCTCTGGGACACATGCATGTTATTTTCATCGCAGCTTCACCCCACCTTCTTGCCAACTTTTGTGGCGGGACAATTTGGAGAAGAAACAGCAATTTTAAAGTGGCGATCAGCCGCAATAAGCTGATCAGGGCTTATAGAATTGAGCGTGTTTGAAAAACTGGCGATCAGTGCTGAAAAGTGGCTTATCACCGCGCGTCTGCCGATTTTATTTATTTATTTATTTTCCGGCAAAAAAACCCCGGTTATTTTTGCTCTAATCGCCAGCTTCTCTGGGCTTTCTGAATCGCTGTAGGCTTTTTTGGCTATAAACTGGTGATAAGTGGCTTATCGCTGCTTACTGCATGAGGGCCTTAGGGAGGATTTGTTCCTGTAAAGTACACCTAGTTTGGCATAGGATTTGGATGTCAGGGTATCAATGTGCATCCCAAATGTTAAATGGGAGTTGAACTATATGCCCAGATATTTCAAACAAGTAACAGGGGCTAGGATGGTATTAGAGCTGGTTTTTATCTGAAGCTCTGTCATTGGCAGCTTTAGCAATTTAGCTCTGGTCCCAAATACCATTGTTACAGTCTTGTCAGTGTTTAAAATCAGTTTGTTTTGGGAAATCCAGTTTCAAGTCTCAAAAAATCAGATTGAAGTATGTGTTCAAGGTCAGAGAGGCGAGGGCTGCGTGCATATAGGATCAGATCCAAGGCCTCTCACAATAACCTGTTAGGAATATTATTTTCTCATCTATCCGACATAAGTATAAAATATACTCTACCAAGACCCCTAATACAGAGTTACCCACCTTATACGGGAGCAGCTGCCAGACGAGTACAGTAAATGTATCTTATTTCTTTTACCACTGGAGGGCAGCGTGGAGTTGCAAGGAGTGGCGCCCGTAAGGACGACGTGCCAGTTAGGCGGAAGGAGACGCGCACACACTTTTATGTGAAACGGATATTTTTGGGGAGGGATTTAGTAGTCTGAGTGAGAAAATTGATATTTTGTCACAATGGAAAAATGGAAAAATTAACCATTTAAATATGCACAGATTTTATCCCACGTTTGGAAATTAGGGATGTTGCCTAAAAGTCTGAGAATGCATTAAGTGCCACCCACGGGCTTTAATGAAGCAGCATTTGTGGGATAAAGGGAACAGCATCCTGTATAAAGGTATTTTGGGCTCGATATAAATAATTGAAGCCAAAAACTAATATTAAGTAAATTGAGAATGGAAAAATATTCAGCACAAACGTACAGAATGTGATATTCTGAGAGATCTTACAGATGTTATCAAATCCCACAATGAATATATAGAAAATGTCTGTATAGAACGAGTCAAACAAGAATATGCCAATAAAACGTTTAATTGGGAGATACAGGGGCCACAATTCAGGTCAGTTAGCTGGAAGAAGGGAAGCCGGTCAGCCAGAAGAGCAGGTCCTCCGGTCAGCCAGAAGAGCAGGTCAGCCGGTCAGCTCTGAGATCAGCATTACTTATATCCCCTAAACGTTGTCCCCTGCATGTAATGCGCAGAACAGCCTGCACTGCATATACTGTACATGAGATACTTAACCCTTTCTTTTCGCTCGACTCTAATCTGAATGATTTGCTAATTGGTTTGTAATTAGAGAGATATTTGTAGCAGAATCCCATGTATGTTCTTTTTACCTTTTTAGATACCGTTTTGTGTAATAAAAGATATGAGATCAGAGGGGCTTCCTGTTTGCACTCGTGTTTTGGCAGAAGTGTATATGTGACCCTATAAATCTCCCTCACACCCGGCTTGGCAGCGTGACACTAGTGCAATGACCTGGGGAAGAATCACTGAGCTGTTAGCAATAGATACAACGGATAGAAAAGACACTACACATAGGTTGGATTAAAGAGAGTATTTTATTGAAATAATGAATCTCTTTGCTGGTAGGGGCCTGCAGCACATTGCAGAGCAATATAGTAACACGCAGAGCAATGCACTGCAGGCCCCTCCGGCAGCAAAGGAGTGAAGACCAATGCAGGGTGTATAAAGATCTCACTGATAATTCATGCACAAAGGGCAATTTGTTGCTGTGATCCAGAGGAAGGCGAAACATAACCCCTGCTGTGCAATGGGGGGAAAAAATTCCTTCCTGACCCCATTAAATGGCGATCGGAGGGTCCCTGGATCACTGCGCAGTGAGATCAGATGGAGCAGCACAGATCAGCGTTGTTATACACAGGGGCACACTCAGTATATAGAGATGTGGGTGATGGGGCCCTTGTGCCCCTGTGTATAACTCACCTGCTCCCCCATCCACCTGCATATCTATCCCATTCACCCCTTTTCCTCCCGCATACCTCGCAGGGCCGGCCGGCCATTAGGCGGTCGCCTAGCGCGCAAAGGTCCTAGGGGCGCATTAATAATCATTATTATTTTTTTTCTTATTATTTCTAATTTATTTATCTTTTTTTTTAAATTATTATTCTTTTTTTTTATCCAGTATTTTGGCGCCCTTTTGTTTTTATTTTGCGTCGCGCTGGGGTGCGGTCGCACCCCCTGCAGTCCCGATAGCTACGCCACTGTTTATTTTATTATTTTATTTATCTTGTTATTTTTTATACAACTGGGGCACAAATTTTAAGTTTCGCCTCGGGCGCATGAAACCCGTGCTCCGGCCCTGCTCCTTGTTCTCTCTCACCCTCTCACGCCCAATATCCCTATCTCCCTCTAGTACCTGCCCCTCCCGCAGCCTTCCTGATCTTATCTGCCTCTCCTGCGGTCAAACCAACTTCTCAGGGCCCCTAGAATACCCCTGTATCTACGCCCTGGCTCCTCTGCTACCTGCTCCCGGCTTCTTCTCCGCCTAAAAAAGGTGAAGCAGCAGATCTGTCCGCACCTCTCGTATTCTCCTACCTGCTCCTGGGGTCTTCTCCTCCGCCTAAAAAAGGTGAAGCAGCAGATCCGGCCACACCTGTCGTATGCTCCTTGGTCATCGTACACCACGTCTGCCTCCTCGGCCGCCTTGTAGCCCACCTCATTGTTCCACTTGACGCCCGCTTTTTCGTATGCCTCGTCGTCCGCCTCGTAGCCCGCCTCGTCGTCTGGTGGCACAAAGGGCACCACCTTCGTGCGTGTCCTGACCTGCAGGAGACATGAAGTGTTTGTAACCAGGGACAGTGATACTCTGTATCGCAAGAGCTCCTGTGCCACTTATACCCCCTCCGCAATACCACGTTATACCGCCCTCCACAGGGCAAATACCCGTTATACCCACCTCCCCAGGCCCAGTACCCAGTTATACAACCCTCCCAAGGCCCAGTACCCTGTTATACACCCCTCCCAAGGCCCAGTACCCTGTTATACGCCCCTCCCCAGGCCCAGTACCCTGTTATACACCCCTCCCCAGGCCCAGTACCCTGTTATACACCCCTCCCAAGGCCCAGTACCCTGTTATACACCCCTCCCCAGGCCCAGTACCTGTTATACCCACCTCACCAGGCCCAGTACCCGTTATACCCACCTCACCAGGCCCAGTACCCATTATGTACCCCTCCCCAGAAGGTCATATTTCTATTTATCAAAAATACATTGAGTAACCTCTGGTTTTCAGGCATGTCCTAGGGGAGTTATCACAGAGACACAGAAACGTCGCTGAGTTTGGTGAGTAACTCCCTTAACCTCTCAGCAGTTTAATTCCCCATTAGGCGCTTAACACGTTAAAAACAAGCGTTGCTATTTCTCTGCATGAAGTTGCAGGTAATTGGAAGAGTTACACAGTGACGACTATTTCATCACTCACCTTCTTCTCCCGAAACGGTCTTTTCTGTCTTATTTCCGGCTTCACATCGGATATCCATATCCATTCTTGGCCTCTGATCTGTATGCAAGACAATGCTTTAAGACAGGGTTGCGCAACCTTTTTCCCTGCTCCCCCCTCCCCCCTCCCCACCTTGTCTCCGACGTTCTGATGTAACGACGTCATGTGATATCACGTTGCTATGGCAATGCCACATCATGTGACGCCACGTTGCTGTCGCCAGAAGCCGCCGGAGACAAGGAAAGGGAACTTACAGAGGACTTGCGCGCGATTTCCGGCATTTAATTTAAATGCTGTGGGGAAGAGCGAGGGGCCACTGTAAGCGCCGAGCCCCTCCTCCCAAGAAAATGTCGCGCCCCTCGATTTGCACACCCTGCTTTAAGAGATATTCTGGGACCCTCCAACTCCTCCATCGGACCCTTCCTCATACTCATATTGACTGACCTTGCAGTGCTCTGCCCTGACTTGCACTGACCTGCTATGATGCCTCTCAAAATACCATGCTAACTCATTCTGAACATACATGTGTCCTTTCTACATGTTACTTAGCTTGTATGGGCCACAGACAGCTTTCCCGGGGTCCAGGACTAGTTTCCACCGGGGACCCTCACCCATGGGTCGGCGACCTTGCGAGAACCCACCCCCCCCCCCCCAACCTGTTTTCTCTTGCACTGCCATAGACTACAACATTTCGGCCTGCTGGTCTTTTTCAGGTAAAGTGGCTAAACCCACTAAATCCAGCAAAGAAAGGCCAGCAGCCAAAACATTGTAGTCTGTGGCACAATACATTATCTTTTTTTATTCAAATCTGTGTGCCCTTTTCCATCAATCTATTGTATACATT